>NC_045428.1:536288087-536368347 GCF_902635505.1 Sarcophilus harrisii
ATTCCCCACAAATTTCACATGGACAAAAAGAGCTGGGTCATACAAGGATGCTTGTATGACATCCAAAGGATGTCTCATGCATGGAACCAGAAAATGGCCAAGCCTTTGGGCACAGGGTAGTGAAAGTAGGATGTCAGTGCCAGTCCATATAGAGAGAAACATGTACATGGGCTCATGGAGGCTGTGCTCAGTGACAATGACCAGAATCAGAATTCTGTTCCCCAGCACTGCAGTTGCATATATAAAATATAAGGGATGGGAAGTCAGATGTGATATTTCTCTAGGCCTGGGATGCCAAGTAGGGCAAACATAGCAGGGTGGAAAACAGTATGATTAGTGTTCACCATCTTGGAACTGGTATCTCCCTATGAATATTAAAGCAGAATGTAAGCCAACTTAAGGAGCATAAATCTGTCCCTGCTCTGTGAAGAAGCCCTCCATAAATTCATTAGGTAAAAGACAAGTTTAAGAAATCTTACATTCACCAATTATCCTTCTTTTACCTTGGATGATAATTCAAAAACTGAAGCTCACTAATTACTTAAATATATAATATATATAGAACACTAGATGAGTCATGAAAGAAACAAATGTATTTGTTTGGGATAGAGGTGTACATAGCAAAACATACTCTCTCAGAATTTTCTTTGTGATGTAGTTAAATAAATGCTAAAAAAAAAATCTGATTTCATTCCCAAGAAATGTTCCTATGTCAGTACTATGCTGAAGAACATACAATGGCTCATCATTTTTTTAACTTCTCTTCCTGATTTCCAAGGCTCTGTGAAATCTGTTCCTCCTAGACTTCCAACTTTATTTCTTACTGCTCTTTATTCCACATTCTCCACTCCCCACACAATATATTCATTTTCCTTTTCAAACCTTTACTTCCCCTGTTTCCCTTACTTAGTACTCCATACCCCTCCTCTTTGCCTATTCACAGCTTTCTCATACTTCAAAAAGTAGCCTAGTTCTTCTATGAAACTGCCTTGGTAACTCCAGACTGATCTCTACCCATTTTAACTATTCATAGGATCTCTTACCTGCATATTCACAAAGTTTAGTTATGTCAAATGTATTGCTTCTTTGTGTACTTATTTGTATTGTTCTGTTTCACCCAGATGTACTATCTTCCCACCTCAATTGAGAGTACCATGGAGGCAGGAATTATGTATAGTTTTCTCTGTATCCAATCTCTACCCCTTTACCAATATTTCACACAACTTGGGTACACAGAAGATGAGCAGTAAATTTTTATGTAGCATATATCTCTCTGAGTACCACAAAACAATGTTATAGAGAACTGTGTCCCTATATGTAAGGAAGCAGACATTTTTCTGACTTAAAACGACTACCATCCAAAACTGAGGCCTAAAGAACACAAACAAGATTTTCTCTCACCTGAGATCCAGAGACAAACCTTCCTCAAAGTACAGAGAAAATGAGGCAAAAATTCTGGTATTAGAAAAGTCCTTGAAAGTTCATTGTATCTATCACTCTGTCTTCAAGAAGCTCCTCACTCAGAATAGCCCAGAAAGATTGACTTTACTGGGTTTTGTTTAAAATTTCCCAGCATCAAAAACTGGGACACTGATACATTGTTGGTGGAATTGTGAATGAATCCAACCATTCGGAGAGCAATCTGAAATTATGCCCAAAAAGTTATCAAACTGTGCATACCCTTTGACCCAGCAGTGCTACTACTAGGCTTATATCCCAAAGAGATGCTAAAGGGAAAGGGACCTGTATGTGCCAAAATGTTTGTGGCAGCCCCGTTTGTAGTGGCTAGAAACTGAAAATGAATGGACACCCATCGATTGGAGAATGGCTGAATAAATTGTGGTATATGAATGTTATGGAATATTATTGTTCTGTAAGAAATGACCAGCAGGATGAATACAGAGGCTTTGAGACTTACATGAACTGATGCTGAGGAAATGAGCAGAACCAGGAGATCATTATATACCTCAACAACGATACTGTATGAGGATGTATTCTGATGGAGGTGGAATTTCTTTGTCAAAGAGAAGATCTAACTCAGTTTCAATTGATCAGGATGGACAGAAGCAGCTACACCCAAAGAAAGAACGCTGGGAGATAAATGTAAACTGTTTGCATTTTTTTTTCTTCCTGGGTTATTTCTAGCTTCTGAATCCAATTCTTCCTGTGCAACTAAGAACTGTTTGGTTCTGCACACTTATATTGTATCTAGGCTATATGGTGACATATTCAACATGTATAGGACTGCTTGCCATCTGGGGGAGGGGTGAAAGGAGGGAGGGAAAAGTCGGAACAGAAGTGAGTGCAAGGGATAATGTTGTAAAAAATTACCCAGGCATGGTTCTGGCAATAAAAGTTATTATAATAAAAAATTACATAATAAAATGTGAATAAGTAAATACATATATATATATATATATATATATATATCCCACATCAAAACCATCTCTGACCTCTGATCTTTCATATGGATAGATGAAACCTTTCCCAGTATCTTTTATGGGTTGGAGGCAGTCAAAGAAGAAGAGATGGCTTGAGTTAAGAGAGAGAGGTAGAAAGTGAAGAAATTCTTTGGTTTATCTTCCTTGGCCTGTGGTTATCCAAAATTCTTAAGAGATTACTGTGTTCAATAAATTCTAAGGGAACAGCAAAGGATGTCTTGGAAAATATTTGGTAAGTTTTTTGGGGCTGAACAGGTTAATGACTTTAGATTTTATCAAGGAGACTTTTCAAGGTTTGACAAGCACTTTAAATACATTTTTTCATTTTACCCTCATAAGAACCCTGAATGTGGGTATTATAGTTAGCTCCATTTTGCAGATAAGAAATCCAGTGCTGTGGGAGATTAAATAATTCTCTCCGGGGTCACACAGACAGTAGGCGTCTGAGAGAATAGTTAAAATTCATATCATCCTAATTCCAAATCTAGTGCTCTATCCCCTATACCATCTAGATGTTTAGTCTTGTGGTTTATTTCCTATCTATTTTCCATTCATTTACAGCTCTGAGGATTTCTATAAAGGAAAATTAAGAGAAAATGTGGAATTATTCCTTCAAAACCCTCTTTTGCCATCCTTTCCAAGGATTAGTATAGTGCTGTAGAATCCTTACAGAGAACGGTATTACTAACTCAAGGAGGTCAGGATCCATCCAGAACAGATTTCCAAACAGTAAACTAGAGAGAGAGAGAGGCTCCAGAAGCCAAGAGAAGAGGCAGCCAGAAATGACCAGTTCTTCTAGCTTATCCTCTAAGGACAATTCCTGAGTACCCAATAACCTATGACTCCTGACACTACCTGCCCCCAAATGTTTACCAGGAGATATGTGCCCATCAGATCCATCTTCCTTTCACTGAATATTGTGATAAAGTAAAATAAGACTGAATTTATAGCCAGAACACCTCAGTCTAAGCCCTGGCTATACTATACTCCCCCTAATCTTTTCTCTCATTTTCCATCATCTTGTTTCTTCCTTCTTAGCCATGACAGTTCCTCTCCCCCTGAATACTAGAGTCCAGATTTTCTTCTTCTGTGTAAGACCTCTCTGTTTTAAAGTGTATGGAATAATGGAAAAGTTGAGAATCTGTCTAATCCTGGCTTTATGACTACCTACATAATCCTGAGCAAGTCACATTGCTGTCTGAGTTTCAGCTTCTTGAAAAATGGGAGAAATAAATCCTCAAAGATAATTCCAGAAGAGTGTAAATTCCATCTGGTTCCACCATGAAGTGAAGTCTGTGCTAGATGCTATGCTAAGGACTGGAAATACTTAAAACTCAGATCATCCTAATTCCAAATCCAGTGCTCTATCCCCTATAACATCTAGATGTTAGTCTTGTGGTTCGCTTCCTATCTATTTCCCTAGTGGAAACAAACAAACAAAAAAAAAAGACACATTCTGCCTTCAAAGAGCTTTCCTTCTAAAAGGGGAAACCAAGACTGAAATGAAAGCTGAAAAGGCAGAGGGAGAAGGTACTCCCACAGGAGCATAGTAGAAAAATTCAGTTAGAAATAGAGATTGGGGAGAAATGAAGACATGACTAATCTTAAAGCAGAGATTGTGGGAGGGGCAAACCAATTAGAGGAAGGAGTCACAGGGCCTGACAATGCTTCTGGTGGGATAAGTTCAATACTAAAATGAACATCTAGGGTGAGGAAGCTTCTGTGACATGATAAAGTCCAGAGAGAAACCTAGACAGGTGTAGGATGTGGTCCAAGTGATGTATATCTGCTTCCTGAGGGTGAATCCGGATAAATACAGAGAGATTAATTACCAGGTGGTTGGACACATGTTAATGAATTTTTTGAACATGAAATTAAACATCATTATTCTACAAAGGTAAAAGTTACTACTAGTTAGTGATATAGAAAGAATTCATACTGCAAAGAGAGTTGTGATTAACAATCTCTAAGCTTTTACAACTCAGAGATTTTGATTTAATAATTCTAATATTTGCTGCTTAATTAGTGGAGTTTTGATTGTCAAATGAAACTATATTTTAGAAGCTGCAAAGTGCAACATGACTTGGAGACACTAGGTGGTACCATGCACAATTAGGAGCCAAAATAAACTAAATTTGTCTCAGACACTTACAGTTGTATTATACATTTCTGTCTGCCTCAGTTTTCTCATGCGTAAATGGGGCAAAAATAGCATCTACCTCACAGAGTTGTGAAGATGAAATGAAATATGTATAAAGTATTTTAAAATTGTAAAAGCACAATGTATTATCTGCAGTGATTATTATCAAAGTATGTTTATTTCATTAATAATGACAATGATATAATTAACTGATATATTATTATAATAATTGATAGATTATAATTGATTGTTTATTTAATTTAATTATATTTAATAAATTGAAATTATAATATTTATATATTAGGTTTATGGTTTGATTATTTATTGTAACTAATTTAAAACTGCAATCAGTGTTAATGATATTTCCTGTTTGGGGCAGCTTTCTAGACTAAGGATCTATCTACATACATTAAAGGTAGTCAAGGAAAGATTATCCAGGGAACCTATCTGGGAAAAAGAGAAACCTCAGGGACAGAAACAACTTAAAGCCACTGGTTCTAAAGAATCTGGCTTCTTTTTCCTGGAACCCAGTCTCTGCTTCTGGGCTTCTTGTTAACACATCCTCTGTATAACCTCCGTGGTCCTATGGCCAGCCTGTACTTTAGTCTAACTTCCAGTCTTATGCCTGTCCTCTGCCCCATCTCTATCATAGTTTTACTCTTCTATTTCTACTAGTCCTCCCCTGTTCTCAACTCCCTTTCCAAACTGTTCTTGCTTCAAAAATACTTCTCCTATCACTGCTTCTGCCACTGTTGTTTGAGGCAAGTTCTTAATTTTTCTATTTCTTCTTCCTCCTATCACCCTGATGAAGTATCTTCCAGACCCTGTTTCTTTCTTTTTCTTTGTATTCCTAAGCAGTCCTTGCTGATATAATTTTTAAGAAGAGACAGAAAGTGGTGGACTGAAATCAAAACTTGAGTTCAAAGCCAGTGCAGGCCTTTTACTAGCTGTGCAGCTGGGCAAGTTGTTTAACTTCGTTTCAGTTCCTCATTTGCAAATTAAGAATAATAACAGATCTACATCCCAGGGTTATTATGAGAATCAAATGAAATATTTGTGAAGCACTTTAAAATCTTAAAGTTCTCAAATGCTATTAGCCTTTATTTAGTGAGATTCCCTGAAAAAAAATGGTAAGAGGGAAAGGAAGATAAATGATGAGAAAGAAACAAGAAAGAAAAGAATAGTTCTTTTAGTGTTTCTTATTATATTAAGAGTAGAAATAGGAAATATCTTAAAGGGGTAATCACTGTTTACAAGTATTTGAAGAGCTATCATGTTGGAAGAAGGTTTTAAATTAGTCTTCTTGACTTCAAAGAAAAGGACATGGAATAAAGGAAGTTGAAATGATAGATTTCCAGTCTTAATAAGGAAAAACTTTCTAATCATCATAATTGCCCAAAAGTGGGAAAAGCTGTCTCAGAGATCTTAGTTCCTCGTTATTGAAGATACTCACAAGTAGCTTAGATGACTATTTGTGAGGGACCACAGTGTCATGAACCCTAGAGTTGGAAGGGATGTCAGGCCATGATCATCCAACTTTTGCTTGAAGACCTCAATTGATTACATAGTCACTCCTTCCCAAGGCAGCCCATTCATTCTACTTTTAGATAATACCAATTTTCAGAAGGGCAGCAAGGTGGCTCGGTGGATAGAGTGCCGGGTCTGGAGTCAAAAGGACCTGTTTCAAATCTGGGCCTCCAATATTTACTAGTTGTGAGATCCTGGCAAATTACTTATCTCTGTTTACCTCAGTTTTTTCATCTATAAGATGAGCTGGAGTAGGAAAAAGCAAAAAATTCCAATATCTTTGCCAAAAAAAAAAAAATGGGTCATGAAGACTTGAACATGTCTGAACAATAATATTTTTAGAAAGTTTTTTCCTTACATCAACCCTAACTCAAGTTCCTTATCTCTTTGCTATTCTGATCTACTTGACCTCAGATGCTAAGCAGAATAAGCCAGCTTAGCTGCTGGAGAAGAAATTTAATGGAATGAGTTCTGGCTCTGGAATGAGAGGGTCTGAATTTCAATCTCACCCCTGATGTACACAACCTGAGTGCAAATCACCTGACTACCTGGGGCCTCCATTTCCTAATTTATAAAATATTAAACTAGATGATCTCCAAAGTACCTTCTAAGTCAATTCCTATGATCTTATGACCTCTAAGTTTCCTTCATTTTTATCATTTTATGAATCAGGCCCCTTCTGGCTCTTATCTAAATCCTATTTTCTTAAACTTTGGTTTGTGACTCCATATGAGGTTCTTGTAATTGATTATGTGGTTTGCAAAATTATAATTTATTATTAGTAAATGTTTGATTTGTATACTTATTTTATATACTTATATATCTAGGGTCACAAAAATTTCTCAGGTGAAAGGAAGTCATGAAAGGAGAAAAGTTTAAGACGTTCTGGTCTAGATCATGACTGAATTAAGGCCAATATTAGTTGTTTTAGCTTACAGATCTAGAAGACACTCATCCCTTCACCTAAGCAGGATTACTTCCCTGTTTTGTCTTAATACTCACAGTTTCTTAACTTTCCCACACATTCCTGGTTCTCCCATTCTTTCATTTCCTCCCCTCTCACTGAGTCATTCAATATCTTCCCTCTCAGAGCTTATTGGTCCTCTCTCAATACCTCTTTATTTTCTTTTATAACAATTAAAACTAAATTTCTTGGAGACACAACCCAGAACATCATCAATCCTGTTTGTAATCCTGGTTGGTCAATCAGCTGAGTGACATTGAGCAAATATCTCTAGAAACCTCTGTAAAATAATGAGGATGGACTGGATTAATGATAAGATTCCTGGTAGGTCCCCAATTTCATGATTATTACAACCTAGACTGTGAAATCTGGAAGAGTTCAGAAGTCATTTTAATCCAATCTGTTCTTTTTTTTTTTTTTTTTTTTTTTTGGAGGAAATTGGACTCAGAGAAGAGATGACAGCTTGAACTAAATTAAAAGAGCCAAAAGTGGTAATTAAATCATCTGACATAGACTAGAAAAAAGTAGCATAGTACAATCAGAACAAGACTAGCTAGGTGATGCGGTGGACAGAGCCATAGACTTGGAGTCAAAAGGACTTGAGTTTAAATCCAATCTCAGACATTTACTAGCTGTGTGATTCTGGACAAGTCACTTAACCCTATTTGCCTCAGTTTCCTCATCTGTAAGATGAGCTGGAAAAGGAAATGACAAACTATTCCAGTACCTTTGTCAACTAAATACCAAAGGGAGCACAAAGAGTCAACACAACACAACTGAAAATGACTGAACAACAAAAAGAACAAGCACAAATTTGGAGTCGGGGTGGGAGGGGAGATAGAATCTTCACACTGACAGTTACCATCAATGATCTTATGTAAGGTATTTCACCTTTGGGACCTCAGTATTCTCATTTATAAAATGTAAGAATTGGAATACACAATTGCTGAGATCCCTTTCAATTTTCAATCCTTTAAATTCCTTGAATTAAAGAGGTATGTGATAAATCTGAAAGGCAGATAAGGGATGATTCATTGTGCACATAAAATGTCAGTGTTGCTCAATTTGGACTTCATTTTGCCAGTACTGGGTGGAGGTGCCACTGGAGAATTTTTAGCTAAAGAAGCCATACTGAAAGATTAATTTATCAGCATGTATAAGACAGAAGAGAAATGTGAAAGAACTGGGAATAATGTAAAAGAGTTGTCTTCAAGATATAAGATAGAAAACTTTACTTTGATTCTCATGACAAAATTCTAGAAATACTCACTAGAAAGTGATGTTTATGCATGCTTAAAATGGGAAGCAATGGTCACTGAGAGTCAGCACACCTTCATCAAAAACAGATCTTAGCCAAACTACCTGCATTTCTTTTTCTGAGAAGGATTAGTAGATTGATAGAATGAGAAATGCCATTGATATGGTGTACCACCAAGATGTCATGTATAATAGTAAGGTATTTTATAAGATTTCTCAAAATAGCCTTTTGATCATGAGAGAAGGACATTAATAAATAGCACAGTTATATGGCTTGGAGAACTAGTTAAATGATCATAACCAAAAAAAGTAAATAAAAGATGTATCCAACTCAGAGAGAATTCACTAATTGAGTGCTTCAGAGATTTATCCTTAGCCTTAAACATTTTTATCACTTATTTAGTTGGAGACATAAATGGTATTATAAAATCTGAAAAGATGGTTCAAAGCTGAGATAGCTAGCTAAAATATTGAGTGGCAGAATATGTCTAAAAAGATGTCGATAGGTCATTATTGTGGACTGAATCTAATAAAAGAGAGCTAAATAGGGAAAATGTGAATTACTTATTGGGTTCAAAAAGTTAACTGTTTAGATGCTCACTATGGGGAATCAGTATTATAGCAATATAAAAGTTCTGAAGATCTGAGTGCTGCAAGCTCAAAGTGTAAGCTCAAAATAAGTAATATAATCTCATAAACACAAATGCTACAATGAATTTAGACTGCATTAAAAGGGCCATAGCAGCTAGGATGAGGAAAGTAATAATGGCAGGGGCGGGTGTCTAGTTCAACTATATGGGGCATATTGTCCTTAGTTCTGGATACATATTTTAGCAGAGAAATTGACAAATTCAAATGAATAACCAAAATTGTGAAAGGACTGGAAGTCATGCTATTTAAGGGAGAGGGAAGGAAAATACAGTTAGCAGAAAAAGAGAACTTTTAAAGAAGATAATTGTCCCCAAATATACTTCCTTATTTCCTTCCTTCTTTTCTCCCTTTCTTCTTTCCTTCCTTCCCTCTTTCCCTCCTCTCTATCCTCTGTCCACATAGGGCATCATAGCCTTATCTACAAATATTCTTAAAAGCATTTTTTCTCTTTTGCACCTCTGAACCCTCCCAAGATATCTTTCTTAAGGACCAGATCTTAAAGCAATCTAATTCTAATTGATCACCAAAAGATTCTAGGTCAAGCCCTATTTGTCATTGTTTGGGTCCTGATAGGCTCAGGTTGAATGTAAATAGCAATCATTTCTGATTTGGCCAGAAACCCTGAGAGTCTTCCCCTACCAGATTCATTCAATCATTTATTTATTTATTTAGATTTTTTGGACTAAGCTGAAAAAGAGATTCTTTACTTCAATTGCTCCCTAGCCTTAATCACTGAATGGGTGCAGCCTCAGTCAAACTGAAACCTGTTGATGATTGCAGCTTAAAAAGACCAAGGTCTCCCATTTCATCCAGGCCCATTTCCAGTCATCCTGATCTCGGTCTGGCCACTGGACCCAGATGGCTCTGAGGGGGAAGGAGGCAGGTGACCTTACCTAGCCCTCCCTCACTTAAATCCAATTCACTTGCATGTCATGGCATCATCTCCCTGATGCCATGGTCCTTTTCAAGAACAAAGGACAAATAAAAACAACAACCTCTGTGATAATTGTCCCCTAATATTTAAAAGAATATAATATAGAAGAGAAATTAAACCTACTCTGCTTGGTCCCAGAGGACAGGACCAAGATAAATGGATGAAAGTTGCAAAGTAAATTAAGGCTTGATGGAAGGAAAAGTTCCAATTAGAGATATATAAAGTAGAGTGGATCTTCAGTGAAGATCTTTAGCCTGAGGATTGATGGACTGCTGATCTGAATGGTATGGAAAGTATTCAGGAATAAGTTAGACTAATTGGTATCTGAAATCCCACCCAAATCTAATATTCTGTGCATCTGTCTTAAATTGATTTTCTCCACCCAAAACCAACTGCTCCTTATCTTTTCATGAGTGTTGATGACACTATTGATCATCTCAATCAATCTGACTTTATCCTTTACTTTTCTGTTCACCTATATTATCTATATCTTTCCATTCCTTCCCTTCATATATAGCGCCAGAATCTAGGTTTTAGTCCTCATATCCTATATCCTGGAGGATTATTAGCTTCCAAGTCTCTTATTTCTCTTTCTTCAGTCCAGTCTTCACACAATTACCAAAATAACCTTCATAATGCATAAATCTGTCCATGATCAAAAGTCTTCAAAGACTATCCTTTAGCTAAAAGATAAAATAGAAACTCCTTAGCCTAGCATTTAGAACCTTTATCACTAGCTCCACAATTCCTTTCCAGTAAAATAAGATTAAATTTTCAGGAATACAGAGTATCTTAGCACAATTTTTGTTTCCATAGCTTACAAATACAGAATTTGGTACAAAATTATTGGGATATTTAATAAATCATAAAGCATGTAACAATACTATAACATTCTAAAGTATTTCCTTTGATCTATGTAGCCTTAGTGATATGGATACTATTAGTAAATATTTTCATCTAATACAACTCTTAACTATGTCCTCTTGTAATTCCCCACCAGGGTCCCTCTAGTATCTTGAGGCCTAGAAGAATCACTTGACCCTTGCTAGATCCTATATAGGACAAAGGATCATAGATTTAGAGTTCAGTGAGACCCTTTTGGCCATTGAGTCCAATATCTTTATTTTCCATTTAGGAAACTAACATTCAGAGAGATTAAGTGATTTACTCAGGTCACACAGCTAGTAAGTGACAAATCAGGTCTTCCTGATTCCAAATCTAGCACCCTATCCATTTCACTGGGGTTGTCCATTATTTTTCACTGATACTGTATAATCAGCCCATCTCCTTTTCCAGGAGTATATCATCTTCTTTACATCACTTCTGTATCTGTTTTCATTGGTAACACACTATGACTTATTCATACCTACTATGCACTTCTCCAGTGCCCTCTGGATGATTAGCAACGTCAGAGATTCTTCATAATCTGTAAAATGAGCTGGAGAAGAAAATGACAAGCCATTTCAATGTCTTTGCCAAGAAAACCTCAGGAGTCACAAAGGTGAGATTGACTAAAAACAACTAAACAAAAACCGTCAATTATAAAATGACTGAACAATACAAATGCAGTAGAATATCTTTGAGCCATTTTGTTCTTGTTCAACTGTTTTCAGCTGTTTCTAACCCCTCATGACCCTCTTTTGGAGTTTTCTTGGCTGAGATATTGGAACATTTACTATTTCCTTTTCTACCTCATTTTACAGATGAGGAAACTGAGGCAGAGTTAAGTGACTTACACATGGTCAAACAGCTAGGAAGTATCTGAGATCACTTTGACCTTGGGTTTTTCTGACTCCAGGCCCAAAGCTCTATTCAATGTGCCATCTAAGTATAAGAAGTGATAAAGAGATGGTTTCAGAGAAACCTGAAAAGATTTTATGAACTGATGCAGAATAAAATGAATAGAACAAGACCAATTTGTACAATAATAGCAACAATGTAAAACAAATTAGAAAGACTTAAGGACTCTAATAAGCATGAAAACTGAACATTGAGCCTGATGCCTGTCTTCTGACAGAGGGAGATACACTCAAGTTGCAGAAGAAGATGTATTTTTGGACAAAGCCAATGAAGAATTTATTTTGCTTGACTGTATGGAGTCAAAGTTTTGTTGTGTTTTCTTCTTTGTTTTTAATTTCAGACTAAAGATTTATACTTATTTACATTTTTGAAAATTATATATATATATATATATATATATATATATTGTACTTATTATTATACTACAAATCCATTGTTCTATTTGGTGCAAAGAACTTCCAGTGTTTGTGCTGAATACAAATGATTTTTAATGGTTAATTCTCACACAAAAAAGTCCTCACAGTGGGCTTTTGTATTGTCTTATCAGAGCTTCTTAACTTTTTTTCACTCATGACCCCTTTACTTGGTATATAGATATGTAAAATAGATATGCATAGATATGCAAATTAACATTTACTAATAATAAATCATAAAGAAATTTATTTTAAAATAAACCTTTGACATATATATAATTTTACCATTTATTAAAGACAAAAGCAAATTGCAAAAAAAAAGTTATTATTGTTAGACAATAATTCATGTAAAAAGTGATTTAGGAGTTTTGTTAGACTGAAAATATAATATGAGTCTTAGCACAGTGCTTTCAAAAAAAAAGGTATAATGTCCACAACAAGGGAGGTAAGAACCTTGCATATACTCTACTCTGATATGAAATATCTGAAACAAAATTGATTCTCATCCAAAATATACTAAGGATGATGAAAAGGAAAGGGGACAAGGATCCTTGCAAAGATCTGTTGAAGGAACTGAGGTGTTTAACCTAGAGAAGTGAAGACTTGAGGGAACATGGCAATTAAATTGAAGTATTTGTTGTTCCATAGACTTGTTCTACTAAGAGAATAGGTTAGGCGGTAAGGTCTTAGAGGGAGTTGCAGAATAATTAATGGATATAATTCCAAAGGAACACAAGAAAAGATAGGCTTGAAGGCATAAATGAAGAAAGTTACCTTGATAAGGCTAGGAAGGCTGATTTATTCTGAGACCAGAAGGAAGAAGAAAAGTAATGGGAGCAAACAGAAAATTTTGAGGTATTAAGAGAGGAGAAAGAGTATTTGAAAAAATTTTGTCACTAAAAACTTCTTTCTTCTTGGTAAAAAAAAGTTAATCCTGCTAGTAGTAAGGGACAAGAGCAGAATAAGATTCTTTTCTTTTTTCTTTTGCAAGGGAATTGAGTTAAGTGATTTGCCCAGGGTCCCACAGCTAAGTGTCTGAGATTACATTTGAACTCAGGTCCTCCTGACTCCAGGACTGATGTTCTATCCACTGCCATTTAGCTGCCCTTAAAATGCACTTTTACAAGGAAATTGGAGGTTAAGAAAAACATCGGTGGAAAAACTGAGTAGAATCTGACAAAAACGATCGCCAAGCTGCAGTGAGGACTCAATAAGACTAAAAGGTATGAGTTTTTTGGTCACAATCAGTCCAGTCTTCAGTTACAACAGTAATTCAAAGGCAAGAATTGAGAAAGAGACTATAGCAGTTTTCCAGAATCGGGCACTGTTGGCCCTGCTCTCTGTTCCCCACCCATCCACACTGGAGCAGCCCTTAATTTGGCCAGTGAGCATGTGGCCTGGGAGATTGTCAGTATTAAGAGTCCTCTACAGCTGAGCAGAGACCACTCATCTCCTCCTTTCTCCATTCTCACATCCGTTGTCTCCACACAGAAACGGACACATCAGACTCCAGGCAATCCCCACAGCCCAAGGTCATGGGCTCTCCAGAACGGAGACATCACCCCATCGCAGGCTGGCACCGCACTTCATTGTCCCTCCTGTAGTCTGTCATTTCACTCCTCTGTCTCCAGGCTCCAGCCACAACTAGGAATGACAGAGCCATCCCTCTTGTGGAACACCACCTTCCCCTGCCCAGCTTCCTTCCTGCTCACAGGCATCCCAGGACTGGGCACCATGCATGCCTGGCTCTCCTTGCCCTTCAGCTCCATGTACCTGCTGGCTCTCCTGGGCAATGCGATTCTGCTGGCAGGTGGTGAAGGCAGACAAGACCCTGCACCAGCCCATGTTTCTCCTTCTGGCTGCCCTGGCTGCCACTGACCTGGGTCTGGCCTCCTCGGTGGCCCCGGGCTGCTGGCCATCCTGTGGCTGGGGCCCCAGCCGTCCCCTATGCTGCCTGCCTGGCCCAAATGTTCTTTGTCCATGCCCTGACTGCCATGGAGTCAGGCGTGCTGCTGGCCATGGCCTGTGACCGTGCAGTGGCCGTGGGAAACCGCTGCGCTACCCCATCCTGATAACAGGTGCCCGCGTGGGTTGGGTAGCCATGGCACTGGGGCTGCGGGCTGTGGCCATCGTGGTGCCCTTTCCATTGCTGGTGGCCCGCTTCAAGCATTTCCGGATGAGGACCGTGGCCCATGCTTACGGAAACATATGGCAGTGATGGAGCTGGTGGCTCAACACAAGGGACAACAACCTCTACAGGCTGGCACTTGTCTGTTGGCAGTATCGGGAGGGATGTGGGATGGGCATTTCAGGCTCCTATGGGCTCATTGCCCACCTGTGCTGAGGCTGCCCACCCGGGAGGCCAACCAAAGCTTTAAATTCCATGCAGCTCTCACATCTGTGTCATCCTTACCTTCTATTTGGGCTTTTCTCCTCCTCACCCACGGGTCCCGGCCCAAAGAATCCCCCTCGCCCCGTACTTCTCCCCAAACATCTACCCCTGCTGCCCCCTTTCCCTCAACCCCTCATTTACAGCACCCACCAAACAAGGATCCGGGACGGATCCCTTCCTTCTTCACACCCTGGAAATTGGGCTTGGATGGGATGCCAGGGAATTCTGGGCAGGAATTTGCCCCTGGCCCTCAATTTCCATCAACCATCCGAATCAAGAAGTATTCACTCCTCACGGGGGACCTGCAGGGCTCTGTGACTTACCCACAAACAAGTCTGAGGTTTGCCCTACTCCTGGATCCTCTTTTTGAAAACTGCCTTGGACCTAATTGTCCCAGGAAACTTTCCTAGTTATTCAATCTTCCCATCCTCAGGCAGTAAAGGCTTTCTTTTCAGATCTTGCAATAAAACTTCATTCAACAAAAGTTAAAGAAATTAAAAAAGAAAATTGGAAACTAAACAATTTCATCTTGAATGATTGGGGGAAACAAATTATAGATACAATTAATTAATTTCCTCAAGATAATGAAATGATGAGACGTTCATCCAAATTTTGTGGGATGGGCCAAAGAGCTAATAAGAGGAAATTTTACATTCTTGAGGCTTATTTGAATAAAACAGAAAAGAAAGATTAATGAATTGGGCTTGCAACTAAAAAAACTAAAAAAAAAAACTTAAAAACCCCCAATCAAATACTAAATTTGAAATTTAAAGGTTAAAAGGAGAAATTAATAATTTGAAAGTAAAAAAACTATCGAACTAATTAATAAAACTGAGTTGGTTCTATGAAAAAGCCAATTAAAATAGATAAGCCTGTGGGTAAATCTGATTAGAAAAAGGAGGGAAAATGAAATTAGTAATTTTAAAAATGAAAGGGAGAACTTTCCCCTTGAAAAGGAAATTAGAAAATAATAAGGAGTTTTTTGCCCAACTTTATGCCAATAAATTTGATAACCTAAGGAAATGGATGATTACTTCCAAAAATTAAGCTTAGACTAACAAAGAAGGAAGTAAATTGCTTGAACAGTCCCATTTCAGAAAAAAAAAAAATAGACCAGACTATTAATCAACCCCCAAAGAAAAATCCCCGGACCAGATGGATTTAATTGTTTTACCAAACATTTAAACAATAATTGGCCCCCAAAATGCTATATAAATTATTTGATAAAATAGGGAAATGAAGGAGTCCACCAAATTCCTTTTATGGCAAGACATGGTACTGATTTTAAACCAAGGTGGGTTGAAAAAAAGAAAAAATTATAGACCAATCTCCTTAATGAATATTGATGCCAAATCTTAAATAAAATATTAGCAAAAAGATTACAGAAAATCATCCCCAGGAAATTTAACTATGATTAAGTAGGATTTATACCAAGAATGCAGGGCTGGTTAATAATTAGGAAAACTAAAATATAATTGGCCATATTTAAAATTAACAAAAACCATATGATCATTCTAATAGATGCAGAAAAAGCATTTAAAAAATCCAACATCCATTCCATTAAAAACTTGAGGAATAGGAATAAAATGGACTTTTCCTTAAAATAATCAGCAATCTATTTAAAACCAGCAGTAAGCATATATTTAATAGGGAAAAACTGTAACCATTCCCAATAAGATCAGGGGGCTGCCCACTATCACCATTAACCTAATTATTTTATTAAATGCTACTTTAATAAGAGTTGAAAAGAGATTAAAGGAATTAGAGGGGGTGAGGAAACCAAATTATTACTCTTTGCTGATGATATGATGGTACACTTAGAGAACCCCAAGGACTTAAAAGTTATTAGAAATAATCCACCAACTTTTGGCAAAGGTTGCAGGATACAAAATAAACCACATAAATCATCAGCATTCTTTATATATCACTAACAAAATCCAATAGTCAGAGTTATAAAGAAAATTCCATTTAAAGTAACTACTGATAATATAAAATACTTAGGAATCTATCTCCAAAGGGAAAATCAAGAAACTTTTATGAGCAAAATTACAAACCAACTTTTCACAAAATTAAGTCCATCTAACCAAATTGGAAGAAATATTAAATGCCTTGGATAGGGCGACAAATATAATAAAGATGACAATACTACCTAAACTAATCTATTTGTTTAGTCTTCCAATCAGATCCCAAAAAACTATTTTAATAACCTAGAAAATAAAACAAAATTCATATGGAAAAACAAAAGGTCAAAAATTTAAGGGAATTAATGAAAAAAATCAAATGAAGGTGGTTAGCTGTACCAGATCTAAAATTATATTATAGAGCAACATTTACCCAAAACATTTGGTATTGGCTAAGGAAAGACTAGTTGATCAGTGGAATAGGTTAGGTTAAACAAAACAGTCAACAACTGTAGCAACCTAGTATTTAAAAAACTCAAAATCCCAGCTTTTGGGATAAGAACTTACTTTTGACAAAAATTACTGGGAAAAATTGGAAACTAATATGGCAGAAACAGGCATTGATCCAATAACAACCGACACCAAGAATAAGGTCAAAATGGGTTCTTTGACCTAGGCAAAGAAATGAGATTAAAAAAATTAGAGGAAAACAGGATAGTTTACCTCTCAGACCTTTTGGAAGGGAAGGAATTTATGACCAAAGAAGAACTAGAGATCAATTGATCACAAAATAGAAAATTTTTACTATACCAAACTGAAAAGTTTTTAACAAACAAAACTAATCAGACAAATTGGAAGTAAACTGGGAAAATATTTTTTACAGTCAAAGGGTTCTGATAAAAAGGCCTCATTTAAAATATATAGAAAATTACCTAATTTACAAAAAATCAACCATTCTCCAATTCATAAATGGTCAAAGGATGAAACAGGAAAATTCTCAGATGAAGAATTGAAACTATTTCTAGCCATATGAAAAGATGCTCCAAGTCTAATTAATCAGAGAAAATCAAATTGGATAACTCTGAGATACCACTAACACCTATCAGACTGGCTAGAATGACAGGGAAAGATAATGCAGAATGTTGGAAGGGATGGGGAAAACAAGGATGCTAAACCATTGTTGGTGGAACTGGAATACATCCAACCATTCTGGAAACAATTTGGAACTATGTTCAAAAGTTATCAAACTTATACCCTTTGACCCTTGGTTCTCTGGGCTTATTCCCAAAGAGATTAAAGAAGGGAAAGGGACCTTATGTGCAAACTTTTGGCAGCCCTCTTGTAGTGGTTTGAAAACCCAAATTGGTGGATGCCCATCAATTGAAGAATGGCTGAATTTGTGGTATAAATATTATGGAATATTAAATTTTGTAAGAAATGAAAAAGGATGATTTCAGAAAGGCCTGGAGACTTACAAAACTGATGCTGGAGGAAACAGGCAGGGCCAAGAAGATCATTATATACTTCAACAAAATATTTATTGATGACCAAATCTGATGGACTTGGCCATCCTCCAGCAAAGATCAACCAAATCATTTCCAATGGTTGCGGTAAAGAACTGAACCAGCTACACCAAGTGAAAGAACCTGGAAGATGATTAAAAACCATTACATTGAATTCCCAATCCCTATTTTTGCCCAGCTGCATTTTGGATTTCCTTCAAGGTAATTTAAATATTTCAAGTCCGATTCTTTTGTACAGCAAAATAATGGTTTGGTCATGTATACTTATTGTGTATCTAATTTTCTTTTTAATATATTTAACATCTACTGGTCATCCTGCCATCTGGGGAAGAATTTAGGGGAAGGGAGGGGAAAAATTGGAACAAGAGGTTTGGGATTGTCAATGCGAAAGTTACCCATATAAACCTGTAAATAAAAGGTTTATTAAAATTTTAAAAAAAGTTCATTAAAAAGACAAGGAATTACATATTCTTTCCCCAGACTACTGTAGTGGATCAGATCCTAATTATATAAATTAAATTCAAAAATATAATAATATCCAGAATACAAAGAATCAATCAAAAAAAAATAAGGGCTAATTAAAAATGAAACTCCCTTTTAAATAATAAATATCAATAGGCTTAACTATAAAGTATAACTAATTTATAGGAGATTGGGGATAGAAAATTACAAAATTACTATTCCATGAACATAACGAAGTCAAATGAATATAAATAATAAAAATACAAAAAGAATACTATTTTACAATTATAATATGCAGCTTTATTCAAGAATTTCCACACAGATACCTTTGATATCTGTATAGCTATTTTTTCAGTTTTATCTGTATTATCATAATTCAATATAATGAATAGTCTGATGAATTTAAGTTTTCCTGTCACCAAATGATTCTCTGTTCCTATAACAGAGCTAATAATTCAATCGGATCATTAAAAGGCTTTTTGTGTCATACCTGGGCTGGTTTAGTTGGTTACTGGTATATTCCTTGTTTTTTAAAGTTTGAATCTTACCCTCGGGTTCTCTTGGCAATTTGGACGGAGTAAGCATTGCCTCTGGGTTCAATTTTCCAATCCTGAAATAAGGCACAAATCTTTATTGGATACATCATTTTCAGCTCCCACAGGTAGGTGGGAAAGTCTTGTACAAGTGGTACTTTCATTCTCTTTTTTTCTAAAATTTTCAGCATTTCTTCCACTTTCATTAGAAAAATTGAACCCGTTTTCTGTAAAGGGAATAGATGGCTGTGTAAACAGGGAGAGGCCTCTACGTAATAAAGAACAATATTTATATAATCCCTTTCCATTGGCCCAATTTACCCTACCACTAGCCTTATAAATTGACCATGTCGGCATTCCCCTAATTTATCTTAATATTCAAATGCAACAAGACACTAGTTTTCTTTGAAGATCTTTGTTCTATAACAAGAGGAAAGATTATTGGGAAATACAAAGCGGAGTCCTATTACCCAAATTTAAACACTTTTTAGCACCGACACTCTAAGATGATAAAAATGATGATGATGATGATGGGGATAAGGATGATGATGATGATGGGATGGCAATGAAAGGATGATGAAAGTTTGGTTTTATTAGGCCTTCGGTGCAAATTTTAATTGTGTTAATTTTTGTTTTCAAAGCCTTGGGGTCTTTCTTTTTCCCGGCTGATGGGGAAACCGAAGAAGAAAAGGCACCTGTTTGGGATTTGGTTTTTTTAAATATTTAAATTTAGGAAGGATTTGAATTAAGAGTTTTTTCTTTCCAAATTGAAATAATTTAAATTAAATTTTTGTTATAATTTTGGATTCCTAAATTCCCATTGAATATAATGTGTTTAAGTGGGTTGGAAGGATTTAAATGGTTTTAAAATTTTTAAAAAATTTTATATTTTAGGTTTTAAGGTTTAAAAAATTTTTAGGGGAGGGTGGGTAGTGGAAGGAAGGGTATGAATGGTTAAATTTTTCGGGTAGTTGTTAATTGGGAAGTTAATTAAATTTTTCCTTTATTTGTGGAGTGGAGGAATGAAACCGGTTTGGGTTTTTAAAGAAAAATAAATAAAGGGAATGTTTGGGGAAATTGGGGGACATTGATTTGGTGGGTTGTTATAAATTTAAATTTGGAATTATGTTATTAAATTGTAATATATTGGGTATAGGTTATAAAAGAGGATAAAGAAGGAAAGGATTACCTTGTGTAAAAATGTTTGGAAGTTTTTTTAAAGAAATGGAAATTGAAGGATGCCCTAATTGGAGAATAATAAATAAGATTATGAATGTTTGGAATATTAATGTTTTATTGGGAAATGAAACCAGGATGAAACCGAGGAGGTTTGGAGGGTTAATGAATTGGATGCTGAGGAAATAGGCCGGAAAAAATGGTAAATAAAAAAGGTTTTGAGGAAGTTTGGAGGGATTTTTCAACAATGAGAGGGATTCAATTGATTTGTAATGAAAAGAACCACCAGCTTTAGAAAGAAAATTTGGGAAATTAGTGTGGACCATAAATAGATTTACTTTTGTTTTTGCCCAATTTTTTTTTTTCCTTTTCACTTTTTTTTTACCTTTTTCTAAATTTGATTTTTTTGTGCAGTAAGATGATTTATAAATATGTATAACATTTGTATTTAAATCTACTTTTAAAATATTTAAATGTATTGGACTATCTGCCATTTAAGGGAAGGGTTGGGGGAAGGAAAAAGTTGGAAAGAAGGTTTTGAAGGATTAGTGTTGAAAAATTAATTATGATATGTTTTGTAAATAAAAAGTTGGGTTAAAAAGGGGGGGTAAAAAGATGTGAAGGAAAATGGTTGAATTGGAAATATGTGGACCTTGTTTTAATATTGTATTTAATTCCTCACAAAATTTCTGAGTAGTGACATTTTAAAATGGGCCCTATGTCCCAGTGTTTAAGTTTTGGATTTGAATGGAGAAAGATGAGTATTTTTAAATTTCCAGGGTTAAAGTTTTTAACTTACTAATTCTTTGCCTTATATTCCCTCCAATTTTTATAAAGGTTTTCCATAGAGTTGGTTAAATTTAATCCTTGAATACTAAGATTCCTCAAAGAACCCTGTTCCTTATTTTTTATAGTATTCCTATTGAATTTTGAATGGAATGGATTAATATTTTGAGACTGAAAGTCTGAAATACCAGAGCCATAATATCTACTTTTCCTATTGAAACCAACAATTACCTTTGGGAATTTAAATTTTACTTAAAATTATTACAGATTATGAATAATTTTTATTACCAAACCACCAAATTAAGTTTATTACAGAAAAATTTTGGGAAATGATAGAAACTTTTAAAATCCACTGTTTAGGACAGATTGAGTTGATTTTAAATTTTTATCACCTTGCATGAGATTTAGAGGTTCCAGATGAAATTGGACCATAAGGAAGTGATAATAAATTAATTATCACTTTCCTTAAGGTCATTATTACCTCTTTCTTGGACCATTCCTTGTTTTGGAGTTGGGTAAGATTTTTATTTTAATGACCAATGTTATTTTTTTCCAAATAGTCCCTTTGGGTAGGATTATTTTTTATTCCCAAAGTTTAAAGAAATATAGATTCTATTTATGAACATTGGTGAAATAATTTTAAAGACTTTTGGTTTATTTTCAGTTTTTCTTGTAAAGAGAGGTTGTATTGTTTCATTTTCATTTAATTTTTTATTTTCATCTGCATTTAACTTAGTTTGATGAACTTTATTTTTTAATTTTTAACTTAAGATGGCTGGAGATGGTTTGGATGAAATGGGGTTTAGGTTTTTTAACTAAAGTTTTCAAGTTTTTAGGGGCTGGATTTATTTGTGATTAAGGGTGGGTTGGTGAAGAAAAAATATTTTATTAGTCCAAAAAATTGAAATAAATTGGGACCCAAAATGGGTTTGGAAGGGGTGGAAGGTATTTGCTTCTTAAAGGCCATAGATATGTTTTTGGGTGATGGTGGAACCAAAGGTGGATGAGAGATGGGAAAATTAGGGATTCATTTTCAAAATTTCAACCAAAGGTATAATTTCCTTGCCAGGTAAATTTAAATTTTTTTTAAGGTTATTCCTGACTGTTCCCTTTAAATTTGTTTATTTTTATTTATAAATGAGTTAGAAAAGGAAATGGGATATTCCAATTATTTGCCAAAATTTAAATGGGGTTGCGAAGTTAAAATATTAAAGCAGAAAAAACAAGTAGTTATTTTCCCTTTTTTTGTTAACTTTTTTTTTTGTTTGAATTAGGAAACCTGCCTTATGTTCCCATTTCTCACCTTGTTTTCCTTGGAGAATGATTTCCATTCAAAAATGCAATTTTAATTTGGGGTTTTATTTCCAAAGAAGTATGGGTTTCAGTTTACTTTTATAGATGGTAGGTTTTTTTAATTGGAATGGTTTTCAGTTCCTTTATAAGATTGCCTTTTTTCATTAAATTTAATTTTTTTAAGAATTTCCCCTTTCAGAAATGAATTTTAATTTTTAGGTATATTGTCCATAGTCAAAATTAAAGGGTAAATTAGGAAAAAAAGTTTTCCCATTTCCAGACCTTGATTCCACTTTTTAAATTTTTCCTTTTTCTGTCCAAAATCTTAAAATGTCCTTTCTTTTTAAAGTTCAGTTTATTTCTACTTGGTGAAACCTACTTGTTGAGTTTAAAAAATAAGCCAGTACCTTCTCAATAAATTTTTGTTTTTTTTCTATAGATTGTTCTTTGGGGTAACCACCTTAAAAAAAAATTAATATAATTAAGGTTATTTAAAGTTTGTAGAAAAATAATAAATTTGGAGTAATATAATTGAATTATTAATAAAATATTGTTTTAATATGATAGGAAAAAAATTCTCCTTTGTTTTTCTGTTTCTATTTGAAAATTTTTGTTTCTTTTGGTTTTTCTTTTTTTTTTTCCTTCTTTTTTCTTTTTTCCTTTTCCCTTTCTTCCTTTTTCTTTTTCCTTTTTCTTTCTCCCTTTTTTCTTTGTCCTTTCTTTCTTTTCCTTTTTCCTTCCCCTCCTCTTTCCTTCCTTCTTAGTATTCTATAAAGCTTACCAATACTATTCATCTCATCCATTTCCATTTTCATCTTCCTTTTCTCCCATAGGAACCAATTCCCCTCAAAACTAAAGCAGTTCCCCACAGCCCAAAGTCATAGATTCTCCCAAGCTGAGACTAATTCTCCAACCCAGCAGTCTCAGTCCAGCATTTCTCCTCTAATTCTCCGTTTATTTCCTCTAACTTTAGCCTCCTGCCCAAAAGGATGAAAAGCAGGCCCTGCAGTCTAATACTACCTTCCCTCCCAGCTTCCCTTCCTGTTGGGGGCACTTAAGTTGGGCACCAGAAAACCTAGTGTATTTTCTCTTTATTTCCTATTATTTGTACTGATTTTTTGTGGTTTAGAGTTCCCTTTTAATAAAGCATAGAGAAGCAAGATTTGTTATTTATCATAAAATTAAAATTTGGTGCAATATTGAATCCAACCAATAGATGACATTCTATTTGAGCTGCTATAACCCTCTTCTATCTTTCTGAAAATTCACAAGGAAAAGTCACTTTTAATAAAAGGCTGTAGTTTTCCTGTTGGTTGCAAGGAAAGGTACTAATCCTGTGCCGAGCTTTCTTCCCACTCACATCATGATGGTGGATTTCTCCATCCTTGGCCTCAAAAGTAACTTTTTTTGTTAACCCCTCACTGGATCTGATTAATTGATTCTTAGAATTAAAGGGAATATTGTTAAACATTAAAAAATCAAATCCTATTTGTCTCAGAAGCCCATTATCTATCCAGAGATCCTTCCATTATCTCCGGTCACATCCCAAATTTAAGCTTTAGACATTTAAGGTTTTTTAAATTTATATATATATCCTCTCCACCAAAAGCTTTAAATGTCCCTACCGGGTCAATCCCAAGGACAAAGTACTTCTCAAGCAACCGAAACCTTGTAAAGAAAAGTAATGGCAAAGGGTTATTGATCCCAATGCATTTCACAAGGAACTGAGAAGAGCAACTTTGCCCGGTTCATTACCCTGGGGCAAACAGGAGTCATTGAAGGCTGCCAGGTCTCAGCTGGTAGTGCTCAGTGCTGACTTGGCCTACTCCCTGTCAGGTCAAAGCTACCTCTTCCCCACCTGCTCCCCTGACACTCTTGCCACTGCAGACTTCCCTGTTTCCACCTCAGCCTCCTAAATTTTAAATCAACCTCAAAGTTTATAACCTCAAAGTGGAGGCTGAGAAAAACATAAGATGCAGAGAGTTTCTCTTTTAAATGGTGTCTATTCCTTGTCCCCAAAAATCAAGCACTAGCATTTATTAAGATCTACTGGGTCACACTTTGTGTTGAGTCCTAGATCCTTAAAGAGCTCCTAATTCTAATGAAGGAATTAATTTGAAAAATTATATATTACATATATGTAAAATCTATATAATTATCTGTGTATATATGTAATATTATGTTATTGATAGTTATTTATTTTGTAATG
This sequence comes from Sarcophilus harrisii, assembly GCF_902635505.1. NCBI lineage: Eukaryota > Metazoa > Chordata > Mammalia > Dasyuromorphia > Dasyuridae > Sarcophilus > Sarcophilus harrisii. The sequence goes on from NC_045428.1 coordinate 536,312,490, forward strand.
CATAAATATATATATAATATCAAACATCATATATATGGTTATATGCATAATCTTATATGGGCTTAAGTATAATAACAGAGGGAAGATTCTAAGATTACAAGGAATCAGGAAAGACTTCCTGTAGAAAATGGGATTTTATCTGAGACTTAAGGAATAGGGAACCAGAAGGCTAATGGGAGGAGGGAAAGCCTTTGGAAAAGGGGGTATAGTTAGAAAATGCCCTGAGTCTGGGGATGGAAGTATCTAGTGTGAGGAAAAAGTTGTGTCACTAAGTTTGCAAGTAGGCGGAAGGTTTAAAGGTGTAGGAAGTCTGGAAAAATAGGGGTAACCGGGTTTGAAGGTCTTTAAAAAAAAAGAAGGTTTTATTTTTTTATTTTTGGAGGTAAGAGGGGCCCTAAATTCCATTTAATTGGGGATGGAGGGATGTAGTCAAACCATTTTAAAAGATCAACTTGACAGGTAGAGGAAGGAGACTTTAGGAAAGATTAATAAAGGAAAGTTGGATCAGGATCTGGACCGTGTTTTGATTTCAAGAAGGAGATAGATGATAGATAGATAGAAAGAGAAAGAGGGGAAGAGGGGAGGGAAAGAGAAAGGAAAGGGGAGGAAAGAGACCGGAAAGAAAAAGAGGGGAGAAGATAGAAGGAGAGTGGTTTACAAAATAAACATTGGACTTGGCAAAAGATTGTTATAGTGTTAGATGGAGGTTTGAAAACACTTAGGTTGTGAGTCAGAGTGACTAAAGGATATTGGTACCCTCAATTAAAGGAAATTTAGGAGGGAGGGGTTTGGGACAAAAGGTAATGGGTTCAATTTAACCTTTGAATTTAAATTTCTAAGGAACAAAATTGAAAAGTCAATAGGTGGTTGGAAATGTGATTTAAGGTCAGGAAAGTTTGGGGACCTGGACAAGTGAATTCAAGGCCATTGTGGAGACAATATTGGACCATGGGAGCTAATTGGGATCACCGGTGAAAAGTATGAGGGAGACAGGGGCCCCGGGGTTGGTAAATGGAATTGGATGAAGATCCAAAAATGAGACAGAGGAAGGTGGCAGATAAGAGTAGAACCAGGGCAGAATAATGTCCTGAAATATTAAGAGAAGAAATTACCACAGAGATGTGGGTAACAACAGTGTCAAAAAGCTGCAAGAGAGACGAAAGGATGAACAGGGCTAGATGAGGGATAAAACAATTGTTTTTCTAATGCAAGTTCAATCAGAAATTCCTTCCTCTTACTAACCATTTCTTGTCTCTGAACCTCCCTAGAAACTTGTTAAAAAAAATTAAAAAATAGTAGAGACAACCAGACTTGACTGGTATGTAATTTGAATCTACTTGTGTACATGCTAAATTTCACCTCGGTTAAGATAAGCTCCATGAGGAATGTTTTGTTTTCATCTTTATTTCCCCACACCTAATAGAATGCTTACAAAATAATCCTACTTCCAAGCTTATCTGCATAAGACTTTCCTTCTGTTGTTGATGTTCAGTCATTTTTCAATGATATCTGTGAAGACCCGTAAAAAAATCAGCCAAGGGTGGGAATTAGTTGGGGAAAATTGTCAAATTTTATTCTCAGTGAAGAAGACGGAGGTGGGAAGAGAATCCAATGGCCTTGTGGCAGCTGAGGTCAAGAAGCTAGGGTAGACCAACAGCCACAAGACCCCAGCGCTGCCGGCATGGAACCCAAACCCAATCTCTCCCAGCTTCTTTTCCTGTCTCTCTCTCTGCCTCCACCCACTAAAATCTCATTTCCTTTTAAACACATCAGGACTTTGACAGAGGAAATTGGGGGGGGGCCATTTCTTTATTAACATGTGAAAAGAATGGTTAATTTACTATTTAACTTCCTCCTTTAACTTCAGTGCATCAACTCCAAGCCTCAATTATTTACATTAACCAAATTCAAGGAAAGTAGAAAATTAAAAGGAAAAAAAAAATAAACAATTTTCACATTAAGTCCTTTTAAAACCTTTGAACTTTTTTTTAAATCCATAAGAATATGAACCATTCCCCACTGATAAATGGTCAAAGAACATCAACAGATAATTTTTTTCTGAAAAAAAAAAATCAAAACCATTTATAGTCATATGAAAAATGCCTAAATCATTACTGCCTAGAAAGATGCAAATTAAAACATCCTTGAGCTTCCATTTTCCATCTTTCAGAAGGACTAAAAGGATAAAATGGAAAAGTGAAATATGTTGAAAGGGATGTGGAAAAAAAAGGGAAACCAACAGGATAAGGGAAAATGTCCTGGAATAGTAAATGATCAAGCATTCTGAGAGCAATCTGAATTGTTCCAAAGAGTCATTATTTATGCCTTTAACCTACAAATACCACTTAGTCTATTTCTGAAGAAAAGTAGAGGAAAAGGAAAAGAATATATGTTCTAAAATGTTTACAATCATTCTCATTGTGGTAGCAAAGAACTGGAAATTGCAGGGATGTCCATCAATTAAGGATTGGCTAAACAAATTGTGGTATATGGATGTGATGAAATACTACTGAGCCATAAGAAATGATAAACTTAATGATTTTTTTAAAAACATGGAAATTTTTGGATGAAATGAAGAGCAAAATGAGCAGAACCAAGAGAAAAATGTATACAGTAACAGCAATATTGCTTTAAGAACAATTTAAAGTGAATAAATTATTTTGACAATTATAAATACCCAAATTAAATATAAAGGACATATAAATAAAAATGTTATCTTTATCCAGAAAAAGAAATTATAAATAAAAGTATTAATAATTTCATATTATATATATATACATAAATATATATACATAGAAAGATACCAATTTGTATCTAATGATAGCTCTACAGAGAAAAAAATTTTAAATAATTTTGTTGTATATTTAAAAGAAATAATATTATTGAAATTATTTTATTTCATAAAGATAAACTGTTTTTTAAAAAAGAAACCAAAGTTATCTCTAGTAATAAGAAAATGCTCTAAATTACTATTAATTAGAGAAATTAAAATTAAAGCAATTCTGAGGTACCACCTGATACCTATCATAAAGACTAACATGACAAAAAAGGAAAACGACAAATTATGGAAAAGATGGAGAAAAACAAAAACACTAATATACCATCGGTAAAGTTGTGAACTGATCAAACTATTTTTTGGAGTATTTTGTGCTATAAAACTGTGCATACACAAAAAGACAATGTTGGAAGGAATGTGGAAAAACTGGGACACTAATGCATCGTAGGTGATGTTATGAAATGATATAATCATTATGTAGAGCAATTTGGAACTATGTCCAAAGGACTACAAATCTGTGCATACCTTTTGATGTAGCAGTGACACTAGTGTGTCTGTATCCAAAAGAAATCATAAGAGAAGGAAATGGATCCATATGTGAAAAAATGTTTATATCATCTCTTTCTATAGTGGCAAAGAATTGGAAATTAAGTGGATCTTCATCTGTGAGAGAATGACTGGGTAAGTTATGGTATATGAATATAATGGAATATTATTGTTCTTATGTTCAAAAAGTCATCCAACTGTGTATACCCTTTGATACAGCAGTGTTTCTATTGGGCCTATATCTCAAAGAGATCTTAAAGGAAGGAAAGGGACCCACATGTGCAAAAATATTTGTGGCAGCCCTCTTTGTAGTGGCAAGAAACTGGAAAATGAGTGGATACCCATCAGTTGGAAAATGACTGAATAAGTTATGGTATATGAATGTTCTGAAATATTATTGTTCTATAAGAAATGATCAAGAGGATGATTGTAGAGAGCCCTGGAGAGACTTACATTAACTGATGCTAAGTAAAATGAGCAGAACCAGGAGATCATTATACACTGCAACAATAAGATTATATGACAATCAATTCTGATGAACATGACTCTTTCCAGCAATGAAATGTTTGATGCCAATTCCAATGATCTTATAATGAAGAGAGCCATCTACACCCAGAGAGGGGACTGAGGGAAATGAATGTGATTCACAACAAAACATTCTCACTCTTTTTGTTGTTGTTCACTTGCATTTTGTTTTCTTATTTACTTTCTTTTTTTATCTGATTTTTCTTGTGCAGGAAGAGAATTGCATAAATAAGTTTATATATATATATATATATATATATATATTTGATTTAACATATATTTTGACATGTTTAACATAAAAAATAGAAAGCCAGCTTCCTTAGAAGGACATTAAAAAAGGAATAATATTTTTGTATAAGAAATGATGAGCAGGCCAATTTGAAAAAAGCCTGGAAAGACTTATAAGAAATGATTCTGAGTGAAGTGAGCAGAACCAGAAGAACATTGCAAACAATAACAGCAAGATCATGGTGATTAACTGTGATGGACTTGGCTCTTCTCAGCAATGCCATGACTCAAGACAATTCCAATAGACTTAGGGTGGAAAATGCCATTGGCATCCAAAGAGAGAACTATGGTGACTGGAGTGTGGATTAAACCAGAGTATTTTTATTTTTTGTTTGTTTGTTTCTTTGCTTGCTTTTTCTTTCTTATGGTTTGTCTCCTGTTTGGTCTGATTTTTCTTGTGCAACATGATAAATATGGAAATATGTTTAAAAGGGTTGTCAAACCTCTCTAGATTGCTTGTTGTCTTGGGGAAAGAAAGGGGGGAGAAAAGCCTGGAAACACAATGTCTTACAAATATATAGTTTGAAAATAGTCTTTACATGTATTTGGAAAAATAAAATACTATTGAGGAAAAAAAAATGGACAAAAGGAAGAATACCTCAAGTTATGTCATAGCATACAAAAATAAAGCTGGTTGTTACCCTAGAACAAAATTTTGATAGAATTTAATGGCATAAATATGTAAATAATAACAAAAAAGAGAAAAGTATAAATGTAATATAAAATTTTAACAAAAGGAAAAGATCTGAATAAAATTCATTGATCCTATGAATATGAAGATTTGAAAAAAAAGACAATTTATCATGCTGAATTATTTTAGATGACATATACATCAGATAATCATTGTATGTTTATCTGTAGTCATTATCTATAATTTTAGATTTTTTTTAATTTTGCTTTCCAGTTAGTACTTTATTATTTGTAATTGGTTTGAATCAAAACATTTTTCTTACTCTTTGTTGTTCTAATGTATTAATAAATAAATATGAAACATTTTAAAAGGTGTACAAATTGATTTTAAAACCATGTATAAATATTTTCTGTTTTATTGGATTGTATTTATTTTGTTAAGTATTACCTGTGAATGCCAACTCAGCATTCACTACATTTGTGAACACCTTTATTAATGCCCACTCTGCATTCACTATTTCTGGGCTCTCCTAATTCCCAAGCCCTCAGAGAAATCTCCAGTCACTGTCTTTTGCAGTGCTTAAACCAGTTTTGCCAAGTTTACCTCTGTCTGAGATCTTCAGAGATCTCTGGCCATCATCCCGGGCATTATTGCCTGTTTTCTTCCTGTTTGCACTGCACCTGACTCCTCCTCTGACCCTTACAATGAGCCAATTAAAGATTTGTGTGGTGCACAAAAAAAAAAAAAAAATGTTTGTAGCAACCCTTCTTGTAGTGGCAAGGAACTGGAAATTAGGTGGATGTCCATCATTTGGGGAATGGCTGAATAATTTACAGTGGTTCTCAAACTTTTGTTCTCAGTATCTTTATGTTGTTAGATCCTATTGAGGATCTGTTCAAAGAGTTTTTGTTCACATGGGTTATATTTATAGCTATTTACTATATTAGAAATAAAATGATTTTGAATTTGTAGACCCTCTGAAAGGGTTTCAGAGACCCCAACAATTCTTTGGACTACACTTTGAGGACCACTAATATGGTATATGAATGTTATGGAATATTATTGTTCTATAAGAAACAATCCGCAGGATGGTTTCAGAAAGGCCTGAAGAGACTTACATGAACTGATGCTAAATGAAGTAAGGAGAGATAAGAGAACATTGTACACAATGACAACAAGATAATGTGATGATCAACTCTGCTGGATTTGGCTCTTTTCAACAGTGAGGTGGTTCGGGTCACCTTGTAATGGAGAGAGCCATCTGCATCCATATAGGACTGTGAGGACTGAATGTGGATCATCACATGGTATTTTCACCTTTTTGTTGTGGTTTGCTTGCTTTTTGTTTCTTTCTCATTTTTTTTCCTTTTTGATCTGATTTTTCTTGTGCAGTATGTTAAATGTGAAATATGTATAGAAGAATTGTGCACGTTTAGCCTAAATTGGACTTTTTGCTATCTAAGGAAAGGGGTAGGGGAAAGGGAGGAAGAAAATTTTGGAACACAAGGTTTTGCAAGTGTGAATGTGGAAAATTATCTTTGCATGTATTTTGAAAATAAAAACAATTATTTTTTAAAAAGAAAAGCCATACTGGAAAAAAAAAGATAAATGTGAATTGAAAAAAAGAAACCTGTGCATACCATTTGACCCAGTAACAACCTTATTATGTCCATAAACCAAAGAAATTAGAGGAAAAGGAAGTACAAAAATACCAAAGTACAAAAAATGTTAAGGGATCTTTTTGTGATGACAAAAAATGGAAAGTTGAAGGAATGATCATCAGTTAGAGAATATCTAAACAATTTTGTGGTGCAAAATTATGATCAAAGACTACTGTTCTGTAAGAACTGACAAGGGAGATGGTTTCAGAAAAACCTGGGAAGGACTTAAGATGCAAAATGAAATGAGCAGAATGAGGACAGCATGATACATTAACAGCAATATTGTAACAATGATCAAGTGAGAAAAACTTGGCTACTTTGATTAATACCTTAATCCAAGACAATTCCAAAGGACTCATGGTGAAAAATAGTATCCACCTCCAGAGAGAGAAAAGTGATGAACTGAGCTCAAATGAAAACATAATTTTTTCAGTTTGTTTTCTTGCTTTTTTGCAACATGGTTATCATGAAATGCATTTTGAATGGTTTCAAAGATATATAATATATATCACGTTGCTTGTCTTCTCAGTGGATATAAAATTATCTAAGTTTAGGAATATTAAAATAATAAAATTTTAAAAACATGTATGCTTGAGATATGTTTAACAAAATAAATAAAAACAATTCCACATTTAAAAACGTCACCACAATAACTCTAACAGACAAACGTCTTTGAACCCCAAAACTATATTTTCTAACCTGATTAAACATCTTTGAAATGAAGGGTTTCAGTCTATTTTTAATCTGTTTTTTGAGAAATTTTAAAATGCAAAACTGCCCTGTCTTAGACGAAAAACTGAGTGATATTCCAAGAGGTTTACTATTCTATTTTCAATTAAAACCTGTTCATAATAGTGGATATGTTATTTCTCCCAGATCAGAGACAAGAGTTTTGTCTGCAAAAGCTGACCAGTACTATGGAGGTAATGAAATCAGGTCAAAGTAAATATAAAAACAGCTTCAAGACAGATTGAAATTAGTCAGTTATATTAGAACTATCTCATTGTGGGCAGCTAAGTGGCACATCTCAAGTTTAAGTCTGATTTCAGATGTTTACTAATTGTATGACCTGGACAAATCATTTAACTCCAATTACCTCCTAAAAATAAAAATAAAAAGTCACTTTAAGAACTATCTCATTATATTCTACCCAAAATTGTGGGCAAGACAAGTGTAGACAAAATATGTCAGGGTTTGCAAATAGGTCAAATGTAGGGAGAAGATCAATTATATTGTCCTCTGAGCCCAAACCTGGTGATAGTCAAGAAATTACATATCTGAGTCTCTACTTGTGCTTGGAGACATTCTCCTTTTTTTTGAGGAAGAGGATGATCACTCGGTCACGAATCTGCTTTGTCTTGACACCATAGACTAGTGGATTGACTGCAGGAGGCACAAGGAGATATATACTGGCAACGATGATGTGAAGGGATGGGGGCACTATCTTACCAATGCGGTGAGTGAGAAAACTAAACAATGCAGGTAAGTAGGTGATGAGGATAGTGCAGATGTGGGCAGCACAAGTGCCTAATGCCTTAGAGCGGGCATCCTTGGAGGAAAGTCGGAAGACAGCCTGAAGGATCTTGACATAGGACACAGAAATAAGTACAATGTCCATAATTATGACTGAGAGGGCCACAAAGATACCGTAGCTACGGTTTATGTAAGTGTTGGTGCAGGCAAGCTTCACCACAGCCATGTGTTCACAATAGGCATGTTGTATAACATTCTGAGTACAATATTTCAACCGTTTAATGAGTAATGGGCATGGCAAAACCATAATGGCCCCTCGGGCCACACTTACCAGCCCTAGCCTGATGACCAAAGGAGTGGTGAGGATAGTAGCATAATGCAGGGGATGGCAGATGGCAACATAACGGTCAAAGGCCATAGCTACCAAAAGAGCTGATTCAATGATGGAAAAGGTGTGGATTAAGTACATTTGGGCCAGGCAGACATCAAATCCAATGACATGAGCATCCAGCCAAAATATGTCAAGCATCCTGGGGGCTGTGGTTGAGGCAATGGCTACATCATCAAAGGCCAGCATACAAAGAAAAAAGAACATGGGCTGATGAAGGCTGGATTCTTCTCTTATCACAAGCACAATGAGACCATTCCCCAAGAGGGTCAGCACATACAGAAGGCAAACAGGGATGCTCAACCAACAGTGGAAGACTTCTAGACCAGGAATACCAACCAAGAAAAAGGATGAGAAGCTGGAGATAGAGGCATTTACCACCATGGTGGTACCCTTAAGACTGAGCTATGACTCACAGTGAACCCATCCTGAAAAATAGGGACAGAAATGTCAAATGACAATGAACTAATCAAAAGGTCTAAAAATTAATAACTTTCTCAGATTATTCTTCCCAGTGAGATATAATTCTAGTTTTCCTATCTGCAGATATATACAACTCTCCCTCTGGGGACCTCAGCCCAACTGTAGTGATAATTACAGCTCCCATTTTTCAATGGCTTTTTTTCTTTTTCTTTTCCTTTTTCAAAGATAAGTCTCTCTGTAATTCCCTGGGAAATGGATAGGATAGGACTCACCTTTTTGTGTTTAAGAAACAAATACAGAAAGGACAAGTGATTGTTTTAAAACTATTAAATGACTAGCAAATGTATGATTAGGAGTAGGATTATTGACTTCTAGAGCAGAGTTCTTTTTCCATTCACCATACCTTGATCTCAAATATGTTCTCTCTTAAATGAGAACATTTTAAAATAATAAAATGATGAAAATTATAACAATAACTTATATTAAAGTGATTTATAAACTTCATTTCATTTGATTCTCACCAACACACACAATGAGGTAAATATTGTAGGCACTGAGCAAACTAAAACTCAGAAATGTTAAAGGAATATATTGAAACACCAGTAAATTTTGGATGTGGGATTAAAATTGAGATCTCTCTTGACTTTGAATTCACTATTCTACTATATCATACTCATGGCCTCTAAACCCATAAGTGTCCCCATTTACAGTTTGATGCTGAGAAATTATGAAGTATTTTGTAGAAGTCTAAAGTCCTGACCTTAATCTGTCCTCATTGAGTAACTTTAAGTCACTTGTCCTTTTGGCATTTTTCTCCACAATAAAAATGAGAAATCTCAAATTCTGATCTATCAGTTCCATCATGTTTTCTCTCTATCCTAAAGTAGTTCCATGTATGTTCATGTTAGTTTGTCTCTCTCTAATGAAAATCCTTAGGATATAGTTTCCTTATTTAAAAATCATGTTTTCCTCTCTTAGTCATCTTTTCTATCTCTCTCCTTCCATATAGGATAAGGAATATTGTGAAATCCAGGTTAGCTCCCTGGAGGTCTCAGAATCAGCTGGAGTCAGATTAAGCAAAAGTTCTTGGTCTTTAGGGGAAAAGTGAAGGGATCAACAAATGCTACACGCTCTCCACTGGCCTCCCTTCTCCTCGTCCTCCTCCAAAGTGACTCTGGCTTGTCTCACTCCACCCCTTGAATCCCTTCTACAATTATTTGTATACACCAAAAGATCAAGCCAGCATGGTATAGTGAGACAAGTCATTTTTCAAGCATATGCTAATGAATATTGTCCAATAGATAATTAGCCTTAAGTGCTTGGTTGTCTGATTCCAGTGCATCTATTCAGAGTGTCAGCCCTTTACAAAATATGACTTGTCTTGTCAACAAAACAATCACTAATAGCCTTAACTTCCATAGCCCTAGACTCTTCTCTGATTCCAAGATGGACAGTCTCCTTCTTTCTCCCCTCGAGCCTGGAATCCTCAGGTTTCTGGCCAAAACAGAAATAATGAGAGCCTAAATAATGACCAAGTGAGACTTTAACTGGGACCTATATCTTGTCACTTAATCCAGATATCTCTGGAGGAGAGAGTGAAGCGGGTGACTTCGTGCAGCTCTTCCTCACTGAAATCCAATTCACTTGCTACTCATGATATCTTTAAGAACAAAAGAAAAACAAAAGACCTATTGTTTAAGACTCAACTAAAATTCCATATTCTCAGCCACGTCTTCCAGAATTATTCTCAATCCTTAACCAACTGCCAAATGGAAGAATCCCCTTTCTTTGAAATTCTATTTACCTTTTCTATCTGAGGACACATCCTATTATATATTTTTCAGTGTCTGTGTATCTTTTTCTTTTCTCAACCTGAGGGAATGTTCTTTGAAAACAGGGACTATATCTTTTGCACCATTGTTTCCCCTGTGATTCTGATACTCAGGAAATATTAATAAATGATTTAATTGTGTCCCTATTCTTCTCCAAATTAATCATCCTAAATTGCATCAACTATTGTCCATATGGTAAAGCTATCAGCCCTCTAGCTTTCGAATTTACTTGTGTGTTACCTAGTTTATCAAAGTCTCTCATAAAGTTTGACAACTGGAACTGTACCCAGAGTTCCAGATAAAAGCTGAAAGAGAAAGAGAAAGCAGAACTATATATTCCTCTCTCTGGACATAATACAATTACTGCAACCCTTTAGAAGTGATTTGTTGTTGTAATTTTTCAGTCATATTCAGCTCTTCATGATCCCATTTGGGGCTTTCTTGATTGGAAATACTATAGTAGTTTGCCATTTCCTTCTCTAGTTCATTTTACAGATGAAGAAACTGAGGCAAAAAGGCCTGGATGACAGTCAACGAGTGTCCAAGGCCAAATTTGAATTCAGGGAGATGAATCTTTCTGCCTTCAGACCAGGCACTCTATCCTGCTTATCACCTAGCTGGAACATTAAAAATGATACCATGTTGCTTACAAACTTTATGTGAAACCAAAACCTGAGTTCTTTTTTGTGAATTTCTTTCAAGCCAGATAAACATAATCTTGTAATTTTTCTTGGACTGGATCCTGATTTTTTTTACTGAAGGAACCTGGTGAAACTACACCCTCCACCAACACAAATACTCACCAGTCTTGGATAAATACCAGGAGCACCAGGATTTTAATTGACTTCCCTAGAGTTACATACAGTTGGTATGTATCAGAGATCATGCTTAAACCCAGGTCTTCCTGATTTTTGAACAGTTTTTATCCATTACAGGCATGCCCTCTTTTATTGCATTTCACATTATTGAGCATCACAGCATTATGGACTTTCCCAGTTGAAGTTTTGTGGCAACCCAACATCAAACAAGTTCCATCTTCTCAAAAGTATGTGCTCACATTGTGACTCTGTGTGACATTTTGATCATTCTCACAATATTTCAAATTTTTCATTATTATATCTGTTATAATGATCAGTAATCTTTAAAGTTACAATTGCAATTGTTTGGGGGATGTCACACATAGCACCCATATGGGACAGAGAACTGAATCAACAATACATGTTATATGGTCATTTTATTCTTTATCCCTCTCTTCAGACTTCTCTATTCCCTGAGAAATAACAACAATGAAATTAGGCCAATAAATTATTCTACAATTTCTTTTAAGTGTTCAAGTGAAAGGAAGAATCAATCTATGTGGCATACTTCATTGTTGTCTTATTTTTAAAATTGCCACAGCTACCCCAGCCTTCAGTAGCTACCACCCTGATCAGCTAGCAGCTATCACTAAGGAAAGACCCTCCATTGTCAAAAAAAAGTTACAACTTGCTGAAGGTTTAGGTGATAGTAATAAAGTCCTTTTTTTTAGTAATAAAGTCCTTTAAATTAAATATATATACATGTATATATATTATATCTCAAATTATATTATATGTCATATTATATAACAACATAAAATATATATATCTGATAATATTTTTATGTGTTTATATATATATATATATATATATATATATATATATTTCACTTAATATATGACAATATAGTATAACATGTTGGGAAATCCAAATAGCTATACATGAACTGGAAACAAAAAAATTCATATGACTTGCTTTATTGTGATGTTCTCAAACCTAACATGAAATATCTTTGAAATATGTCTATACTCTACTTGGTCTCTTTTACATTTAAAAATTCATTTATATATACAATTATTGTTTTCAAATAAATTATCAAAGCAAATTGTTAGAATTTTGATGTTGCAATTTCTTCAATTCTGAACTTCTCTATCATGTAATTTCCTCTTATGTGTTTTGCTAGTGCCATTCTCATAATAGGAAAATAAACTTTTTCCTCCTCTATCCCTCATACTTCAGTCAAGCTAAAATTCTACCTAGTCTATAAAGCCTTCCTTGACCATTCCTATCCCCATAAGTGAACTCTCTCCTTGTTTTGAAATTCTCACGCATTTACATAATCTGGACAATTTACTTGACAAGCGTTCTCATGTTACCCAGGGACATCTCTCCTCTTGTTTGGGATTCTATAAAACTAATGGATTATATAGCTGATGGCATTTTTATGTTTTATCTCCCCTACCAGAATTTTATTCCTTAAGGGTAATTCATTCATAACTCATTCATCTCAGGAGTGCCCAATACTCTGCCTTTTGCAGAGTTTGTTAGCAGAATAAGATATGATGACTATTCCAGACATTTTCTAATTAGCACATGAAATTGGCCACAATCCTATCCTATACTTGTCCTCTTAAATATCATTTATCTGTGATTCCTGCTTATATTCTTTTCCCAAAATACAGACACACAGGCACACATATGTACATACACAAACACATATACATTAGACAGGACGGAAATATTGCACTATCTCTAGATATTCTCTTTTAGAGAAAATGTATTTTGTGCAGCTAGGGGGTACAGTGCATAGACTTCAGGACTCAGAGAAAGGAAAACCTAACATCAAATGTAGCCTCTTGTGTTTACAAGCAGTGTATCCCTGGCAAATCATTTAATCTCTATCTACTTAGTTTCTAGATCTAAAAAATGGGAATAGTTATAGCACTTATCTCACAAAGTTATTGTAAGGATAAAATGAGATTTGCACTTATGGTACTATATAAATGCTATTTTTAATAATAATATCAACAACAATAATAATAATGATTTGTATTATAATATAAATAATGAGCTGTCTGTCCCTGATGGTTGATTTCCTATGAGCACCTTCCCCCAGAGTCTCTGCTGAAGTACGGAAGCCAGACAGTTTTCATTGTGCTTAACTGTCACTCCAGCTCAAAGACCCATTTGGTGGATCTTCCTACAGGATGATCAGTGGCACAGTATAAATACATCTCTAAATAAATGCTGAATTCCTGAAGACAGACCTTTGACCCAGCTTTTGCTCTGGCCCCTATCTAACCCCCTACACTCAGAGCATTCATTCCTTAGCCTCACTTGAGGAAAATAATGTAAATACAAGCAAAAGAGCTCTGAACTAGAGTCCAGAAACCTAAGTTCTATTGCAATGCTTCCCCTAATTTTTTACTATGTAAAAGCAAGCAAGACATGACTCTCTCCTAGATCTCAGCTTTATCAATTATGAAACGAAATGATTGAATAAGGTAATTTCTAATGTCCCTTTCTAGATCTAAAATCCTATCTAATCTGTCCAATTCTAGTCCTTGACTCGGACATTAGATTATTTCTCCAAACCAATCACTGAACACACATCCTGTGCCTTTTTCTGCTGTTGCTTTCACTATATTCTCATCTGGAAATATGTAGATCCAGATAACTTTGATGTCCACTTCTTAAGTTACTCACCAAATATAATAAGAACTAATTCTTGAACAAACAAAAGGGACTTCTCCACTTGAGTTGGCTGAGATGCTTTCTTTATGATAAGGTCTGTTCCCTCAAGATATAGTTCCCAGGGCAGCAGGAAGGTTCTGAAATCCCTGGGGCATTGGTTAACTCCCCATCCAAGGACTTTTGTTGGCATGTACAATCTTAGTAAAAAGAAAAATAATGGAAAGTGGCAGGCAGGTATTCCAGGACTAGACTTTCTAGAGGGGCTTTCTTTCTCTTCACTACCCAGATTTCAGGCAGGAAAAGTCCCTCCCCTATTCTGGTCTCTCAGCTAAGGATGGCTCTTCTGCTCCTCTGATTCATACAAATGGAGCCACCCCTTTCCATTCTGAAAAGTCTTCATGAACCCATGTCTCTGGACAGGGGTCTTTGCTTGATTCTACATGCTCCATTAACACAGTGCTTCAAACATATTAAATAATAAATGTTAAATTGAGTTGAATTCATCAGAGGAAAATCCCAGAATTCTAGACATATTATGGTGAAGCATAAGATGAAGAAAAGAAGAGATAGAGGGTGGAATAGAGACAGAGATTTCGCACTCAGTCTTTTCCAGTCTCCTTTGCTGGACTTTTGTGCAGCTCATAACCACTTGTCCCCTAAGGCTCTGTCCCGGGTCTCTTTCTCTTATTCCTCTATACTATTTTGCTTGGCAATATCATCAACTCCCATGGGTTCAATTATAATCCCTATGCTTATAATTTTTAGATCTATTTATCCATCTCTAACTTCTCTCCTGACATCCTAGTTACATATTACCCAGTATCAAGTGAATATCTTCAGTTGAAGTTTCCATAAATATCTCTAATTCAATATGTCCAAAACAATTCATTGTCTTTCTTCATATATCACCTCCCATCTCTAATTTTTCTTGTTATTGTCAAGGCTTCCACCATTTCCCCAGTCACACAGACTCAGAACATCGATGCTGCACTCAATTTTGTTTCCAAGTCATCATTTCTACATTCGTGGAATGTTTTATGGATATCTCCTTCACTTTTCTCATATAACCACTATTCTAGTACAGACTCTTGTCACCTAATTTCTGGACTGTTACAGTAGATTTCTAATCAATCTCCCTTGTTTTGTGTATTTTTCTGCTCCAATCCATCTGGCATTCAGCTGTCAAACTGATCCTCCTAAAGTACAGGTCTAACGCATCATGCATTCCTTCTCTCATTCTGCAATCGTCAGTGGTTCTGTATTGCCTCTAGGATCAAATGTAAAATCATTTCTTTAGCTTTTAAAATCCTTTTCAACATGGATCTTTCCTACTTTTTCAGTCTCTTACACTCTACTCTGCTCCATGTCATTTATAATATAGTGACATTATCTGTCATACAATGGCTTTGACCTTTTCCATATTTTTCAAACTGTCTTTCCACTAGCTGTCTCTCATACCTATAATGTTCTACTTCATCTCTGCCTCCTGGAATCCAAAGATTCTTCCAAGGTTGAACTTAAATCCTATCTTCTATGAAAGATCTTTCTCATTCACCTACTGTTGGTAGCACCTTCCTTTTGAGAATAACTGCATATGCATTTATATATGCTGAATGTGTATGGTTGTTTCCATGTTATCTCTCCCATTAGAATATCTCTTCTTCAGAAAAGGGACCATATTGATGTCTTAGCATAATGTTTGACACAAATCAAAAATTTTAAAAATGTTTATTGACTGTGACTGACTATGACATAGTTCTATTCACATGTACTAATTGAATATAACTATTCTCTAAGCTTCAGGTTTACATTATGAATATTCAAGTATACAACTATCTGACATTCTTCACTGTCCCATAGATACTGTGATGATGTAGGAGAAAAGGACAGACCAAAACCACAAACAATTTTAGATTTTTTACCATCTAAAGATGAACTCTTACCCCCTTAGGACCCAATCCTTTCTTTCTCTAACAAAGGAACAGTCATTCACAAAATGTGGGACTTTTAATTCACATCCAGTTCAAGCCCAGAAATATTCTCACTAGTTCACACTAAATCCCAATGATTTTATATGTTCTCTCATTCTAGGACTTACAACACCCTGCAAATCTATTCTTGACACACTTCATCCCAAATTTCAGGAACAATATGAGAAGAATATTTTTTGATGTAGGCTGGGCTGGTTTTCCTTTAAGAGCATAAGAAGTAAGTTAGTCCTTAGAATTTGGTAAGTCCAGAGTTCTGGGGCTTAAGTCAATATTATGGCTTTCTTTTCACCTGAGACATAAAAGGCCCAGTCTCTGTGAATTGGTAATAGGCAGCAAGATGGTACTGTGGCTAGAACACTGGACTTGGAAGTCAGGAAAAATAATGAATTCTAATTTGCCTCAGACAACTACTAGCTGTGGATATTTGGCAAGTCACTTAACTTCTCAGTGCCTCAATTTCCTCAATTATAAAATTAGTATAATAATAATATCTGTCTTAGGCTCATTAAGAGAATCAAATGAATTAACATATATTAAGTTGCATACATTAAAGTACCATATAAAGGCTAACTATTATCATTGTTATTTTTGTGACTGAGTTTAGGCAGAATCACAAATTGCTGCCCTGATTAAAGTAACCATGAGGGATGGGAAGGAGAAAAAGTGTCTATATTTTAGCAAGTGTATCCTTAAGTATATCAGCTAGTTGGCATAATAAATAGAATGTTAGGTATGGAGTCAGAAAAATTCCCCTTTCTAAGTTCAGATCTGGCCTCTGGTCCTTACTAACTGTGTGACCTTGGGCAATGTCTCAGGTGCTCACCTGTAAAAAGATCTAATCCTGTAAAGGTGACTGATCAGAGCAATACAAGCTTAGAATGCTTTACCACAGGTCAGACACAAATCGTCCACGTGAATATTTGAAATGGAGACATCCCTAAATTTGAGCATCTCACATTTCTTTTGAGCACTGTAGTTCTGTTTTGCTCATAGAACACAGTGCCTTGTTTGATGCAGGAATACCATGCTGGATGGTCCTGTACTAATTTCTCTCATGTCATGAAATCCATTCCAAAGTTCCTCAGAGAGAACTGTCCTTGTATTGCTTCTTTGATCTCTTATGAGTGTTTCCTTGCATAAATTACTCTGCAATATAGTCTTTAGACAAATGTATTTTTGGCATTCAAATGTGACTTGCCAACAGAGATTGCACTCTCAAGTAGAGTTTGAATGCTTGACAATTTAGTTCTAGAAAAGACCTCATTGTCTGATATCTTATCTTGCCAGATGATCTTCAGAATCTTCCAGAGACAATCTGAATAGAAGCAATTCTGTTTTCTGGCACGGTATTGGTAGACTGTCTAGTTTTCATGGTATACAATGAAGTCAGCACAGCAACTCTCTAAGTATTCAGTTTGGTTGGAAGTGTAAAGCCTCTTTTCTGGCACACTTTTCTTTGGAGTCTCTTAAACAAAGTCATCTGTTTCATTCTGTCTTCCAGAGTCATCAAAGTCTGGTACAAAACAAAGATGAGTGATCAGTGCCTTGGAAAGGTTAAGATTGGCTCCTTTGACATCTAAGTTCTAAATGCCTAATTCAGCTACCTGCATGACCATTGAAACAAATCCTTTTCATCCACCCATTCACTTGCTTGGAGTAAATACCCTCTCTAACTCACCAGAAAGTATGAGACCCCTCAGTCACTCTCACCCTGATTTAGCCCATATGCTAAAATGGTTACCATCGTGTGGCTGCTGTAAATGCTTGCTACACAGCTTCTTGGAGTCATAAGGGAGAGTTGGTAAACCAGTGGGACATCAAGGATAGGAATAGTCTTGAAAAGACCCTCACAGAAGAGGTGCTAATCTCTCCTGGACACTCCTATAGTTTTAGCATCTGAATTGCATCTTAAAGGAAGAGAAAACTTTGGAGGTAAAAATAAGAAAAGAGTTTATTATTCTAGTTTGTGAGACAAGTGGTGCATAGGATTAGAGATGAAAGATGAAATGGGAGTAAAGAATGGAGAAGATTGATTGGTATGGATTAATGAATATAGCAAGTAGATAAGCAGGAAGATTTCAGAAAAACCTGAAAAAATTACCTGAATTGATGGTAAATGGAGTAGAACCAAGAGAACACTGTACACAGCAATAATGTGACTGTGATAATCAACTTAGGCTCTTTTCCAACAACGAGATGATTCAGCTAATTCCAATAGATTTGTAATGAAAGACATTATCTGCATCCAGAGAGAAGACTAAGGAGAATGAATGTGAATCACATTGTGAATACCACAGCATAGTACTTTTACCTTTTTGGTTTTAGTTTGCTTGGATTTTTTTCTTTCTATTTTTTCCCTTTTGATCTGATTTGTCTTGAACATATGTGGAAATATGTTTAGAAAAATTGTATATATTTAATTTACAATGGATTATATTCTGTCTGGGTGGGGAGAGAAGGGAGGAAATTTGGGACACATTTTCTGAAGATTATCTTTGCATGTATTTTGAAAAATAAAAGTCATTATTATAAAAAATGCTTTTAAAAAGAATACAGGAAGTGGAAAATATTCAGTGAAGAAGGAAAAGTAGGCTGGGATACGTAATAAATAATTTTAAAAGCTAAACAGAGAAGTCTGTATTTTAAGTAGAGGTGATTAGAGTCTGAACTAACTCTAGGTGTATAGAAATGGCTGGGTGTGAAAGAGACTGTGAAAGTAGAAATGATAAGATTTGGCACTGACTGGATATAAGGGATGAAGGAGAGAGAGGAATCGAATGTAATGTCATTATTATGAGCCCAGGACATTAAAAAGTAAGATGATGCCCTAAACAGAAATGAAGACATTTGAAAGGAAGGAAAATTTAAGAAGATAATGAGGTTAGTTTTAAACATGTTTAATATAAGATGTGTATGGGACATACAATTCAAGGTAACCAGTTGGCAGTTAGTTCTGGGAGATTGAGGTCAGGAGAAAGGATATGCTATCATCTCCATAGAAAGCATAGTTAAATTCATAGGAGCTCAGTGTTACCAGAGTATAGAGGATAAGAGAAAAGACCAGGGAAAAATTTGAAAGTCACCCACTTTCAGAAATCATGTTAACCAGCAAAAGAAATTTGGAACTGGATGATACCAAGAAGTAAAGGATTAAAGGACATTTTTTTTTTTGCCAAGTTGTGCTAAATAGACTAATGAGTGACTCAATATGGTAGCTTGATAAAATTCTAGATTTGGAGAGAGAAGGAGAGACTATACATATTTGTATGTGTATTTGAGTTATGAATGTGTAGACACATAGAGAGAGAGAGAGTAATTCTTCAATAAACTCACTGGAATAATACACCATGAATGTAATTGTCCATTTTTCCAAGATAATAATCCCTTTTTCATGCCCTGAAGACTTTAGTTCTGATTATAGAATGCTCTATTCCTAATTCCCCAGTCTCCATCTCTCCTTTGCCCAGGATTTAGCTTAATCTCAAGAGTTTCCTTACCTCCCTTCCATCCCCAGAGCCATTCTGAGCATAGGGATGCATGGGAATCAAGTTATTAACTTTCAGGCCACATGCTACCTTATATTCCTATGAATCCCAAGGAAGAGAAGCTAGAGTCCATAAAAACCTTCATGTAGTGGTATTGCTGGTCCAGCTTTTGCTGATCTGTCCCTGGTGAGTCTTGAGGAATTGTAGTGGACAGAGTTGGGATTTAGGAATTAAGAATAAATCTTGGCTCAGTGATCAAGGGTAAGATCAAGGTGAA
Source organism: Sarcophilus harrisii (assembly GCF_902635505.1). Taxonomy (NCBI): domain Eukaryota; kingdom Metazoa; phylum Chordata; class Mammalia; order Dasyuromorphia; family Dasyuridae; genus Sarcophilus; species Sarcophilus harrisii. The sequence continues at coordinate 536,332,277 of NC_045428.1, forward strand.
ACTGGGGGAAATGCCCTTTATAAAAATCTAGAATTATTTCTCTAGCTGGTTATGATTAGAAGGTTCCTATTAATGGTTTCTCCTGCTAATCTCTGACTGAGTGGAGAAAGAAGAAAAACATAGGACTGCACAGGGACTCTAGGACTGCTCTAGGTGAACATGGAAGCCAATGGTGTTTAGTATATCGAATAATAAGAAATTAAAAAGCATCCAAACAGAGCAACGCTTCCATGGATTTCCAGTTCCTGCCTTGCTCTGGCCTCTTTCTTTTTCAATAATTCACTTACCATGATAGGTATTTAATACCTCCACTGGCCTCCATTACCTCCAATGTCTATACCATCAAAGGAAAAGTTACTGTTTTTTGATGCCTGAATTCTCTTCCTCAATACCCAGTGATCCATTCCACTATCCAGAGTCTGAAAAATTTTATGGAAGTCTAAAATAAAGAATTTGATTGAAAAGATGAATAGATGCAGTTGGTGGAAAGAAAGGAGAAAAGGAATATATACTAGGAAGAAATCAAAACAAGTGATGATAATAATAATAACTACAGTTTATATAGCACTATCCCAGGCACTGTGTTAGGAGTATTATGATTAACCCCTCTGATGCTCACAAAAGCCCTGGAAAGTAAGTACCATCATAAATCCCCATTTTACAGATAAGGAAATTGAGGCAAACAGAAGTTAAGCGACTTGTTTAAGGTCACACAACTAGTTAGTATCTGAGGTTGGATGTGAATTCAGGTCAGGAAGATCTAACACCCTATCCACTGTGCCTTCCAGTGGGGAAAAAGATAAAGAAACAGGGTAGAGAGAGAAAAGAATCATTGAAGGAAAATAGCTGTATTGAGATGAAAATGTAGCAGTTAATTGTGTAGCAGAGATGGGGACATCAGGAATTAGGACTCCATAAGAAAGACTAGAAATTTGCTTGGTACTGGTGTCAGAGATTAAGACTCAGATTTTGTTGCTGAGCTAGGGATCCCCAAAGAAAACATAGGACACTTTGAACAGCTAGGAAAACTTCAAAGAATAAACCACCTTCTTTCCTCAATTCCCAGTCTGAGTCCTAGATGCAGAAATCACTGAGCCCTACTAAGTGATATTTTTATTAACCATCTACTCTTATCCCACATAAACCTTGGTGTCCAATTTAATGAGTTAACATGCAAAGAAGCACAATTCTCAACCAAAGCTTATGTGTCCATTAACTATATCTATTCCCAACATCATTTGCCCATATAACTGTATTTCACACTTCCAAAACTTGTAGAATATTACAGCTATAGAGCTACAAAGTGGTAAAATGATTAGATTGAACTCCTTCCTTTTACAGATGGGGAGAAATACACGAGATCATCAGATGATATTAATGAAAAGGACCTATGTTTCTCCTTTTTTTCAAGATACTCCTTCCAGAAATGGGTCATTATAACCAAGGTTGGGTGTGACTCCCCCCCCAGGGTTGTTCAGGAGAGATGTCATCTCATCTTAGTGAATCCTACAATAGACACAGTTTCTGATGTACTGACTCCTACACTGGCCCTCCGGCAGAAGGCTGCTTGGCTCACAGTCTATTCCATGGCATCATATAACATCTCTTCTGCCACATTCTCTGAGTTCCTCCTCATCTGCTTTCCTGGCTACCAGAGTTGGCAACATTGGCTTTCCCTGCCCCTGAGTCTGCTCTTCCTCCTGGCTATGGGGGCCAATGCCACCCTCCTAATTACCATCCTGCTGGAGGCCTCTCTGCATGAGCCCATGTACTACCTGCTCAGCCTTCTCTCCCTCCTGGATATTGTGCTCTGTCTCACTGTGATCCCCAAGGTCCTGGCTATCTTCTGGTTCGATCTCAAAGCCATCAGTTTCTCTGCCTGTTTCCTCCAGATGTTTGTAATGAACAGTTTTCTGACCATGGAATCCTGCACCTTCATGGTCATGGCTTATGACCGTTATGTGGCCATCTGTCACCCCTGCGATATCCATCCATCATCACTGACCACTTTGTGGCCAAGGCAGCTGTTTTTGTCATAGCTCGTAATGTTCTCTTTTCCTCCCAGTCCCAATCCTATCTGCCCGATTACAATACTGTGCAAGAAACATCATTAAGAATTGCATCTGTACTAATCTCTCTGTTTCCACTCTTTCTTGTAATGACATCACTTTAAACCGGCTCTATCAGTTAGTAGCTGGTTGGACCCTGCTGGGCTCTGACCTCATCCTAATCATCTTCTCCTATACCTTTATCCTTCGGGCTGTGCTGAAGATCAAGGCTGAGGGGCTGCAGCCAAAGCCCTAAGTACATGTGGCTCCACTTCATCCTCATCCTCTTCTTCAGCACCATCTTACTGGTTCTAATTATCACCAATGTGGCCAGAAGAGAATCCCTCCAGATGTTCCCATTCTGCTCAATATCTTGCATCACCTTATACCCCCAGCCATGAACCCCATCGTCTATGGTGTGAGAACCAAGGAAATCAAGCAGGGGATCCAAAAGTTACTGAGGAGACTGCTAGGTAGGTGCATAAGGTGCTAATTTTCTGTCCTAGGATACAGACTTTCAAGTGAGAGAGCAACTTCACATTTTCTGGATTGGAATTATTTTTATTATTTTATTTATTAGTTTAAATTGCTTAAATTTCTTTTTTTTAGACCTATAACACATGGTCCATGAGTATGCGATCACTTTCTTTACTCTAGACTTCAGTGTCCATGTCCAGTAGGTGAAGTTCTCTACTGGAGACAGTGATTTAGAGTAGCAGTTGGGATCCTCTGTACTGAAAAATGCCATCTGTACCATGGATGAGATCCATGACAAGAATATTGTGAAAAAGTTTCTTGCCTACTTAGACAGACATGGCATGATTTAATTAGTAGTCAGTTTGGAACTCCCTCTGTGGGACAATGAGAGAAAAAATGAAATTGTACATGTGGATGAAATATTAGACAAGAATTTTAAACTTTCAAATCCTGCCTTAGGCATAATCACTTTTGACCCTAGGCATAATTTCTGTCTACCTAGGTTCTTCTTCTATAAAATGGGGGTAATAATATGCATCCTACCAAGCTAAATTTTTTGTAGGATCAAATGAGATATAATTCAAAAATTTTGCAAACTTTAAAGTATTGTATAAATGCAGCTTTTGATAAATATTTGAATTCTTATCCCATTGACTAGCCACTAAAACTACATCCTTGCATTTGTACGTCTCCCATGGTCAAGAATTCTTTCTTATTCCTATTCAGAATAATCCTTCATTGAATGTTAGATTCAATTAGCACCTTCTTCAGGAGCTTTTTGTGATCATTTGACATTTAACTCTCTCTCAACTCAGTTTTTCTTTATATGATTTTGTGCTATTTAAGAAAAAATTATTCTCTGTGGCTTTTCAACTTCTATCCAACTTCTATCAATTCACGTTGTTTTTATTTATTTTATTTGTTTGTTTTGTTTTAAATTTGAATACAAAATTAGAATACATTGTCATGTGCACACAGAAACATAAGAAGATCAAAATATAAAAGCAATAATTTTTAATTTCAGAAAGCCTATATAATAAATACTACACATTGTATTCAGAGTTGTCCTTTTTGCTTCCTTGTAGGTTTTCTTTTGTCCTTACTATGAACTTTTTGCATTATTCTTTTTCCCTTCTTCACCCTATTCTCCAAGAAGGCTACAATTAAGCACAGATATGTGTGTGTGTGTGTGTGTGTGTGTGTGTACACATACATACATACACCATATACAATGCATATACTTACATATATGTAGAGATACATATAGATATCTATAATTATGCACTGCACATATACATTCATATGCATTTATTAAGATTATACTGTTTGTCCTATTTCTCTAAAAGTGGATAACATTTTCTTCATAAATCAAAGTCCTTCCATATTTTTCTACCACCAACAACTCATCATTTCCTTCATCACAGCAATATTCCAATCTTAAATAGTCTAAAATAATATTGGTAAGTATGGCTGACTTACAGTATACTTTCCCTATTTTTCTCTTTCAATTACATTTATTATACTTTTAACTTTTTTGAGATCATGGTAAACACCCTGCTTTTCTTATATAATAAATTTACTCCTGATCTTTATTTTATGTTTGTCTATATTTCCTAACCCTGCTGACTGTTTTGCTTTTTCTACCTGTCACCTTGCTCTTTTATTACTTAACCTACATGACCCCAAGGATCCCTCTTTTACCTATTCCCTTCACCCTTTGCCCTTATCCTCTTGTTTCTATCTGAATTTAAAAGACTTTTATAGTCTTTTAAATATATATGTTGTTCCCAATTTATCCCCATTCACACAAATCTACATACCCTTCTATACCATGCTCTTATCCTATTCCCTCACCTTCTTTGTAAATTTAGAAAACAATAATTTTCTAAAGATATATGTTGTTCTCTCTTTAACTTAGATCTGATTAAGTAGAGTTCCCTCTAAAAATGCCTCCCTTTTCCTCTCCCCCTTCCTATCCCTTTATATTCTTATTTCTTTCCGAATTTATTTTTAAACATATATATACGCAAGGTTCCTTCTTTAACCCATTCCCAATAAGAATAGGTTCCAGGGGCAAGTAGGTGGTGCAGTAAATAAAGCACCAGGTCTGAAGTCAGGAAGACCTGAGTTCAAATCTAGCCTTAGACACTTAATACTTCCTAGTTGTGTGACCTTGGGCAAGTCACTTAATCCCAATTGCCTCAGCAAGGGGGAAAAAAAAAAAAAAAAAAAAGAATAGGTTCCATAATTATCAGTCCTCCTATCTCATCTAATTTCTTGGTATCATATCAGTTTTGCCTCTCACATCTCATTTGTATAAGACAATTACTCTTTTTACCTTTTCCTACACGGTTTTATTTTTTAGAATCACATCATAATCAGTTCTATGCCAATCTTTCTTTTGAACTACCCGATTACTAATGACAATCTTAGACATAGGATTTAGATTTCCACATATAAAAAATAATTTGTCTTTATTGAGTCCCTTGAAATCAGTCTTTGATGTTTACTTTATATTTTTCTTGGATTTTGTATGGTAAATTTTCTATTAAATTCAGATCTTTTTGCAAAACTCATTCAATATTCACGTTCTTTTGGTTCAGGATTATATTTAATTTTGTTATGTTAATCCCAGTTCTTTTACTCTTCGATACATAATATTCCAAGAACTCTGATCTTTTAGTGTAGCCACTGCTAGGTCTCATATAAATCTAATTATGGCTATTTAATAATATTTAAATTTTTTCTTTTTGCTCATAATATTTTCTCCTTGACCTGGGAGTTTTGGAATTTGACTGTGATATTCCTATAGGTTTTCTTTGTAGGATGTTTTTCAGATAGTGATTGGTGCATTTTTTTTCTATTTTTACTTTGTTCCTTTTGTTCTAACACTTCAGGACAATTTTCTTTAATTATTTCTTATATTATTGTATCAAGACTTTTTTCTGAGCATAGCTTTTAAGTAGTCTGGATTATTCTTATGTTTTTTCTTCTCAATCAGCTCTCCAAATCAGTTGTTTACTTGAGATGTTTCATCTTCTATTTTTTATTATGTTGTTTTTTTTTTTGCTGAAGAAATTGAGGTTAAGTGACTTGCCCAAGGTCACACAACTAGGAAATGTTAAGTGTCTGAGGTCACATTTGAACTCAGGTCCTTCTGACTTCAGGGTTGATGCTCTATTCACTGCATCACCTAGCTGCCCTATTTTTTTATTCTTTTATATTTGGTTTTATTATTTTTCTGGTTTCCCCCTGCCTTGAGATTCAGCATTTCCTTTTCCAGTAAGTTAAGTTTTTCCACAGTCTTCTTGTTTTCTTGGATTATTTCTTTTTGCTTAATTTTTTCAATCCCACATTTGATTTTTAAAGGTCTTTTTAGTTCTATGAATTCTTTGTGATCAGGTGATCATTTGACATAACTCTTTGGGGTAAAGAAAGACTTTTTTTTTTAATTTCAGTATCATCCTGTAAAAATGAATCCAGATCTCCATTCTCGTAGTAATTTTCTGTGGTTGGCTTCTTTCTCCTTTGCTTGCTCATTTTTATAGCAGCTTCTTATTGTAATCATCTCTAGTCTCAGAGTGCCTCTAGTCTCAAGTCCTCCTTCAGTTCTCCCCTTTGGCCTGGAACTTGCAACCAAGAATTATACTTTCCTATTACTACTCACAGTCAGCAGTGTCTCTATTTCTACACTCACTGAGCATGTACTAATTCCTTCTTATCCAGGGCAGTGTCTCAGCAGCATAGCTGGGCCTGGTATTCCTTATCAGCAGAGATTTCCTCAGCCTTCCCCAACTCAGTTCCTGACTCCCATACTGTCTGGGATTCTGCTCGAATTCTTGTTCATTTTTACCACTCTACATTCACCCTAAAAACAAAATATTGTCTGTTTGTGGGGCAAATCTGGAGAGTTTGAAATTTTTTGACCCACTACATCATCTTTCCAGAATCCTTTCCCATGTAACTCACTTGGTCCAAGAACATAAGAAACCAGGCTCCCCAGATTGCCTTTTGTTCTTCCCAGCTTCAGCCTTGCTCATCCTTTATTTTAGCACTAAGAAATAGTTTGGGAGCAAATGTAGTTATAGTCATCTTGGACTTTATCATTTGAAAATACAGAACATTTTCCTGTCCCATGGGAAATTGGGCTAATTCTGTAGTCTACAAATTTTTCATTACCCTTCTGGAACAAATAGACATTTTCAACCTTTGTAACCTTTTAAGGGAGAGGTAATTGCTAGATTTATTCTTCCTGGGGTAGAATACAAGATTTTTATGGCTTCAGTCAGCAACTTCCCCATTCCTCTCCTCCAAAAAAAATTGAACACATCCCCACATCTGGTCTATTTTAGCACTTCTCTCTCACCCTTGTAGCAAATAGAACAATCTGGAGATCAGAAATATCATCTGTTTTGTTGTTCATCTTTTCCCTGATGATACCTAGAAATATGTTGACTTTTTATTGCCAAAGTGGGAAAAAGGAAAAGTCTTAAAGACACAATTTACAATGATTCCCATGATAATTTATAATTGAGAACTCAGAATGCATCCTATAATCACTGGTACCCCAGTGGATAGACTACATGTCTGGAGTCAGAAAGACTGAATTTGTGTACTGCTACTGACACTAGCTATGTGATCCTGAGCATGTCACTTAATTTCTGTTTGCCTATTTCCTTATCTGTAAAATAATAGCTCATTAATTCCCAGGATTATTGTGAAGAACAAATTAAATAATAAGTGTAAAGTGTTAGAATACTTACTCCATGGTAAACACAATATAAATTTTGTTTTTATATATTTTAAGCATTTTATGAATGACTTTTCACATATACATATACATAGTGCTATCTACCCTCATGATTCTTCAGGTTTTCAAGTTTCATACCTTCTGTGTTCTATCAAATCAAAACTTATATTCCCTTCATAGCATTACTGTTAACTAAAAGGAAAGCAGTTCATTGAACTAATGCACACTGATGGCATAATGACTTAATGAAAGTCCCTTAGCCTCCCTAGAGGTATTTGATTTAAAAAAAGAAAGAAAGGAAGAAAAGCTGATAAGTAGCATAGTGGATAGAGTGCTGGACATGGAGTCAGGAAAATCTGAATTCAAATCTAGACTCAGTCACTTGTTAGTAGGACATGGCTTCCCTCAGCCTCAATCTTGTCACCTATAAAATGGTGGTCATGTTCAGTCATGTCCAACTATTCTTAACCCTATCTGAGGTTTTCTAGGCAAAGATAATAAAATGGTTTCCTTTTTTTTTTTCTATAGTCTCTTTTACATATGAGAAAACTGAAGCAGATAGTGTTAAGTGATTTGATCAGGACCACACAGCTAGTCTGTGTTTTAAGATCCGATATAAACTCAGATCTCCCTAATTTAAGTCCTGGCACTGTATTCACTCTATCACTTAGCTGTCCCCAAATGATGATACTATAATCCCATCTCATTCAAAGGAATAGCACAAAATCTTTGTCAAATTCTTCACTGAAATCCAGGTAAACTATATCTAAACAAAGGATTCATAATCTTTTTGGACCCCTTCTGCAAATTAGTGAAGATGATGGACCTCTTCTCTAAATAAGGCTTTTAAAATTGAAGAAAATATTAGATTTAATTTAGGAATTAATGAATATGAAGATGTAAGTTTTTTCATCTAAGTTCAAGAGCTTAGTTTATCCAAGAGCTACCTCAACTCCCTACCCCATTACTCAAAACATTTCCACATTTCCAAATTATCACCTACTTTCTCTTTCTCACCTTTTGTCACCAAAAATATAGAGCTTTACCTTGCAAAGACTAATACCTCTGCTGAAGTTTTCATTCCATTTCCTCTTAATCTGTCTAGAATCTAATTTCAGAGGCCATTCCTTCTCTTACATTAGATATGTAAAAAAGTGCAATCTCTCTTTCTCTAATGACTCTCTCTTATCTACAAATATAGTCATGTCTCCCTAATCCTAAAATTAGATGTATGCATAGATGGCCTTATTTTTATCTTCTGTAACACTAGGTGTCATTGTTTCACCAAATATATACTTTATATAGATATAAATATAAAATGTGTGTTTATATAAATTTAAGTATATATGTTTATTATGTATTTGTTCTGATTTTTCTCCCTTTTCATTCTCTGAAAGTCAGAAAAGTTTACTAATTCAATTGCCTCCAAAAAAAAAAGAATATCCAAAAATAGTATTAGGGTATTTCTTCCCAAAGAATGCAAGAACATTTGGGCAGACATTCTACTTCATAGTCTGGATTAATTCTGTCTTCTGTTCCCTCTCTGGGCTCAGAATCTCACATCTAGATAGAAATCATTGGTGCTGGAAGTGTCCGATTAAAGAGTAGCTCAAAGGGCAGCCTCTTAAAGACCAAGATCTAGAATAAAGATGCTGACAGAAAAAACAAGCCCATTCTTTTCATAAGAGACTTATCTGTGATGATCAACAACATTTCCCAGGGACATGTGACCTATTTAGGGGCAACATGGTGGCATAATTGATTGAATATAAGATCTGAAGTCTGAGGACATAAATTCAAAACCAGTCTCAGACATTTATTAGTTGTATTATGTTGGGCAAGTTATTTTACTGCTAAATGTCTCAGTTTCTTCCTTTATATAATGGGGGAAATAATAGCAACTAATTCTCTTCTTCTGAGAATTAAATGAAATCACATTTTTAAAGTACTTTGCAAGCTGCAAAGCACTTATTTAAATGCTGGCTATTAATATTAATATTTTAGTATGGTACATAGACTTAAGGGGCAAGTTATAGATATGGGACAAGAGATAAATAAGGAAACGAGTTCCCTTAAGAGATATGAGAACCATTTATATAGAGATTTTTAACTAAACTCACTTGGACTAATTATATCACCAAGTGAGAAAGTATGTAGAAAAAAGAATAGAAGGCTTTGGACAGAATTTTAAGGGACATTCATTATTAGGTTGCATAACATTGAAAGAAGTAACTGGATAATAAAGGACTAATCTTTTCAGCCTCTGCCTTGTTTTGCAACAATTCAGTAAACAACATTTTTTTTATCACTTATGTGTCCCTCTATCTCTATTTACAGAAAGACACCATAAAGATCTGGGCAAGTTTTTTTTATTTCTTCCCCATCTCCAGGGCTATTCAAATATAGAATAGCTTCTCTTAGGAGACGTGAGCTCTTTATACTTAGAACTAGTAACAGAGTAGACAAAGCATTGGACCTGTACTTAAGAAGACTTCACATCCCTTCTCAGACATTATTAGCAGTGGTAGCCTAGACAATTTAATCACTATCTCCTCATTTCTAAAAATGAGCATGGTAACATCACCAATCTCACAGCTATGTTATAAGAATCAAATGAAATACCCATTTAAAGCACTCTGCACATTTTAAAGTGATTTCTAGCTATTATAGTTGCGCTGTTGTTACTAACAGAATTGCTACATAAATATTAATCAGAGTAGATGAACTCAGAAGGCCCTTTCTATCTAAGATTTTTGCAATTCCCTGCACTTGAGTAAAATGGAGGCAAATGAGAATAAATGGATTTTGTTCTAAATCTTTGCTTAGAAAAATGGAAAAGGGGTGCAGTGGATAGAGCACCAGCCCTGAAGTCAAGAGGACTTGAGATCAAATCTGGTCGCAGATACTTAACACTTCCTGTCTGTGTGACCCTGGGCAAGTCACTTAACCCCAATTGCTTCGCAAAAAAATAAATAAATATTTTCTTAGAAAAATGGAAGATTTCTACTCCACTTATACTCTGAAATGGAGGTCATAGGTGCTATATCCAAGATAAGATATTTCCATTGGTGACTTTTCCTCATTTTTGATTCATCAAGAATGGACTGCTTAAACTGAGAGAAAAAAGAGGATGAAGAAGACAGAAATAAAGGGACAATTCTTATCAGACTTCTCTTTCCTATGTGGCTATTATTGAGATACAATAACCTCCATAAGGTAGTCTATTTGTCCCTAGAGATTATCTCATTTATCTGAAATTGAGGTGAGAAAGGAATAGCCTTAATGACTTCCCAAATTCTCAAAAGGATTATTGTGATCTGTGCCTGATCTTTTGCATATTTGAAGAGATAGTTATTGATTTCCCTTCTATCCAACTTTCTATTCCTGTTCAGTATCTTTTGGGTCCAGAAAAGACATTTCCTTCTGAAGCTGTCTTACATGGACAGCATAGAATATGGGATGAGTATGCCAAGGGCATAACTTTTGTTCCCTTTGCATTCTTATGCCCACTCACTTGTATACTCTTCAGGAAGGAGTCCCCTTCCTAGTGTTAATTTGGCCCACAATTCAAGAAGAATATGGATTTTTCTAAACCATGAAATACAGTTTTGTTGTTTTTTCTTTGTATCTGAGGAAAACCTATGATATCACAATGATGTCCTGACTTGGACACAAATTGGATTTAAGTGACGCAGAGTTATAAGAAGTTTTCAGATTCCCCTCTCTTCTAGAGTCATCACAGTCCAGGAGCAAGACAAAAATAAAGATGACCATCAATGGCCCAGGATGTAGTAGATGATTTTGACACCTTCTATGTCTGATAAAGCTCTAAGCACTCTAAAAACTTAACTGATTCATGCATTCTGCTAGAGAATGGCTTCATGAGCTTGGGATTGACATCCCTCTAACCATGGACAACTTTGAGACCTATTGGTTATGCTCAAGCTATATAGTCCATCTGTCAAGACAATTTTACCAAGAGATAGCCACCAAAGCTGCTTAGAACCACTAATGAGAATTAGGTGATAAATGCACAAAAAGGAAAATGAAAAAGCCTGAAAAGAGTTTGGTAAGCCCTCACACTAGAGGTACTAGTACTCATTGAACACCTGTTACACCATATCCTTTCACACTCTACTTCTTATTCCAATCAACTAAACATTAACCCTTTTATCACTGATTTAAATGTTTCTCAAAGTGTAATTCCAGAGAAATGTCACAAAGATTTGGGTAAGTCGCCTCTTTGTTTTAAGGAAATAGTAGATTTCTCTACATTTCAACCATCAGCTGGATGACCATTTGTTGGGGAGATTCTGTTATTATGGAAAAGCAGGAATAAATGAAACTGAATTAATTCTGTTCTCAATCTTTTGGGGAAAGTATTTGGGAACTTTTCATCTCACAACTGTCCCATAAATTGTACAGGTCATAAATTTGGATAGATATCCAAATATCAACTTTATTACATTTTTATTGAAGTTTTGCCATTTCCTAATTTATCCAGGATGGATTTATCCTGAGAAAAGGAGACTGGAATAGGAAGATTCAGAGATACCTTCCTTTATGCTTTATCCCAATTCAATATGCATCATCCCTCCTTATCACCTATTTATATGTGCTTCCATCTTTTTGAGAGAAATTCAGTGAGTATTTGAGTAATTTATTTCTTACTCATTCCCAGAATTACCTAAAATCAAATGGACCTCTCACTAGAGGCCTACAAACAAGAATAGGCAATGACTTGTTGGGGTATGTTGTCACAGGTCTGCCTTTTTCAGATATAGGTTCAACTAGATCAACACTTCTTAAACTTTTTCCACTTGCAAAACCTTTTCATCTGAGAAATTTTTATTTGATCCCAGATATACAGGTATAGAAAATAAGACAAATCAAGCACTTATTGATAATAAATTATTATTTTGCAACTCCCACATTCAATGACAAGACTAAATATGGGGTCGCAACCAACAATTTAAGAAGCTGGGAACTAAATGGCATGTGGTGTTTCTTCCAACTCTGAGATTCTATAATTCTGTGATTTTCATCCCTGTCAGACCCTGACTACTTCCTATGAAAGTTTGTTCTTTTGAGTGACAATTACCTATCTTTACTACCGTCTCAAACATATTTCCATCTCTATTTCCAGGACACTTATTATACTCTCTGGTAAGTACCTATTCCTTTCATTCCATGAAATCCAACAAAACTTATTAACTTGATTTTATTTGAAAATACCAATGCTCCTTTTCATCTTTCAATTTCTTCCCTTCTCCATATCTTCTCATTTTTCCTAGTGTATTTCAATATCTGTGCTTAAGGCAGATGAAGAAGCTAGCTTCCTAACCTGGTTCTAGCGTTTCTAAGAGCCATCATCTATGACCCCTTTTAGGTCTCACTGAAAGAACTAAATTTATTATTTCATTTGTTATAGGAAGCCCCTGGATGTCAAAATTTGTTTTTATTCAGGCTAATACCTTCTTTTTAACCTATAGTTTTAGAATTATCTAGAGCAGTAGTGTCAAACTTGTAGCATTAGGTCAAACCTAAGTGTAATCTGAACCAGATTAAAATATAATTGTAAACTGTTTAATACAAAAGAAAATTACAGTCTAACATAGCTAGTGTTAAATTGGGATTTTCTAAATCCACCTATGGGCCCAAAGGGATCCATTTCTATTTGAGTTTGACATCACTGATCTAAAGCACAGAGTTTAAGAGACTTGACAACTGTGTATCTGTCAGAGACAGGACTTAAATCCAGGTCTTCCTGGTATATGAAGTCAGCTTTCTATCCAATGAATCATGCTGCCTCTCATAAGAACTATGAGAATTATAAAAAAATGAATAACTATAATAAGAACCAAAAACTCAGATGCTTGGGAGCATGATGGAGATAGAAAGAGTCACACAAGGAAAGAACAAGGAAACTTGTGCAAATGCATTAAAGATATAATATATAAAAATGTTTGTAGCAGCTCTTTTTGTGTCAAAGAATTGGAAGATAAGTGGGTCTTCACCAATTGCAGAATGGCTAAATAAGCTATAATATATGAAAATAATGGAATATTATTGTCCATTAAGAAATGAGAACTGGTTGATTTTAGAAAAGCCTGGAAAGATTTACATGACCTGATCCTGAGTGAATAGAGCAGAACCAGAAAAACATTGTAGACAACAACAACATTGTGTTATGATCAACTATGATACATTTGGCTGTTCTCAGCAGTTCAGTGATCTAAAACAATTCAAATAAAATTTGGATTGTAAATGAGATCAGCATCCAGAGAGAAAACTATGGAGGCTGAATGAAGAGTGAAGCATACTATTTTCATCTTTTTTTCCTTCTGTTTTTCTTCTCATGGCTTTTCCCTTTTGTTCTGATTTTTCTCCCCAACATAACTCATATAGAAATATGAATATATATGTATAACTATTTTTTATTCTTAATGACATAGTAAGAAAAGTAGCAAATCAGTAATTTTGAAAGTCCTGTTTTCCATAAACTTATGATGTGTTCTTTCACAATTAAGACAGACAGGTGACAGTACACAGTGTGCAAATTGAGGGCAAAAAGACTTGAATTCAAATTTTGTCTCAAATCGTACATGTCTTTTGTGACTGTGAGCAAGATACATCTTTTCACAGCTAGTTTTCTCATTTATTTAATAAGCATAACAAGTTACCAACCAGTTACACTGAACTAATGCCTTTTACACAAGCAAAATATTTCACCTCTTGGCTCCAGGCATTTTCTCTGACAGCCATCCATTCTTGGTGTACTCTCTCTCCTCTGCTTTAACTACTAACATCTCTGGCTTCCTTTAAACCCCGTTACAAAACTCATCTCCTGTAGGAAGATTTTCCTAACCTTTCTTAATTTCTTAATTTCAGTGCCTTTCCTCTGTTAATTATGCCCCATTTATCCTGTATATAGTTTACATTATTTATGCTTGTTTGTTACCAGGCTATAAGATCTTTGAAGGCAAGAACTTTCTTTTTTCTTTTTTTCATATTCCTAGCTCTTAACATAGTATCTAGAGCATAATAGATGCGTAATAAATGTTTATTGATTGATAGGTTAAATTAATAAGTTTTAGAAAAGAATATTTGTTAGGATTCTTACAAGGTGCTAAGCCAGTGGAATTGATAAGAGACAATAATTATCTAATTTAGCATGGTTCAGTATGATTGATCTGATCCTACAAGGAGATGTTATGGGCCAGAACTTGAAACAAGGTACTAAGTGGAATTGAGGAGACAGTGGTTAAATCTAGTTTAGGATTGATTTAATCCTACAACAAATAATGGTTTCCTAGTGATATAATGTTTGGTGTATACTCAGTGTACAGCATATAAGCAAGAAGCTGTCAGGGCCAGACACAGAAGCCCACTAGAAGCTCTTAGAGCCTCAGCCAGGATTCAGTCTGGGATATTTACAAGCCAGAGAAGGCAGCTTAAGCTCTCAGAACCAAAACTACAGAAAGTTTCCAGAAAAACTAGCTGAGCCCCAAGTGAAGGAAACAAGAATTTGAAGGAGACAATAAAGGATTTGTACTTTAACTCCTGGCTGCATTTGGGGCAATCACACTGAACTTCTGAAACTAAGGCTGCCTCCAGAAGCTCCCCAAGAAACCTGCTCCCAGAAAATATTACATATTGAGAAGAACATTACAAATATTTATTTAAAGATATGAAAAAACAAATACTTCATTCTAACAACTAAAGGCTTACTTTCTCCTCTACCAGCAGTGTCAAATTCAAATAGAAATGGATTCCTAAGGCTACATATTGACTTGGAAAACCATAAACTATCTATGTTGTATTGTATTTTATTTAGTTACTTAAATATTTTCCAATTACATTTTAATCTGATACATCCACACTGATCCTGCAGCCCTATACTGTCCTATCATACCTTGATTTCTAGGGATGAAGTAGCTCTAACTAGGATAATTTCTACATGGCCTCACTTCTACTAAATTCATACCCAAATATTACATCAATGGTGGGTGAGTCCTGACCTCAGTTATCACTAGGTTGAGTCTTGAACGTCATTTCCTAAGATCACTCCCTGCTAGTAGAACATTGATGCTGGGCATCTATAAAACCTGGCATAAGGCTTAGACACCCAGATTCCTGTGACTAACTTTCCCAGTTTCCAAATTAATATAGTTCATTCAAAACAGCCAAGGACATAGGTCCATTTTCTTGAAGTCACAGTGATTCAGAAGGAAAAGCCTTAAAGCTTTATAAGGGTAGTCTTTTACCAGATATAGTCCATAGAATCAGACTATCAGAATACATCCAAGGAAATGAAGGAAGAAAAAGGTCTCATTGAAGGTCTCTTTAGTTCTAGCTATACAATCAAAATGTCTTCTCCTAACCACACAGTTAACAGACTAAAACTTATTGCAAAATGTCTATGCATGTTCCATCATCTCTCTAAGACATTTCCTGGAAGCAGGGTCTCAAGTTTCTTTTCAATATGGGGAATTTGCATAAGTGAAGCATGCTCTCTGTGTTCTAATACCATGTTTCACAAGTTTGTGAGGTTACATGCTCTTTGCTGTTCCCAGCTCTTTTTCTGGACTAGTTGGCTCTTTCCATTTAGCTTGGAATCCAAAAGTTGAGTTTCAGTTTAATATAGCTAATTATGTGATTGGAAAAAAGTCTGTACAGTCTCTTTCCTTCCCTCCTTTTTCCTTTCTCCTCTCTCTCCCCAGCCCCTCTCTCGGCCTTTCTCTCTCTCTTTTTCTCAAAAGAGTCTTTTAGCCTCTAGAGTATTAGACTTCAGGGAGCAAGCTCTTTTGGAACACAAAATAGCTAACTAATGACAATCTAAAGCCATTAAGACTTTCTTTTGAACTCATCCCTCTTTCTGATGGGATTGATTTTTCTCTCCTAAGCCTTTAGTTGATTCTAATTTTAGTCTAAGCCCTAATAGAATCCTATGTCCCATCCCTAAAACCATTTCAAGAATTCTAACAATTTCCTCAGATGCTACATAAGTCTGAAGTAATACTCATTTTCTTCAACTCTGTTGCTAACTGTTCTCTCTTTTATTCATTCTGGTTGTGTGTAAGTCAGATGGGAGAAAGATATTGCAAGTCTTTGAGGGAAAGCTGAGAGTCTAAAATTTTGAAAAAAAAAGGTGATAAAAATCAAAGAGTACATTTAATGTCCCTCATTTGTTATTCTTCAATTTGGAAGGCTTAATCTGTTTTTTTTAATTATTCATTTATTCAATAAAGATTTTATTATGTGTGAAGTCCTATAGCCAAAACTAGGGACACAAAGAAAAATAGGATAGATCTTGCTTGTGAGTCAAAACAGTAGAAATCATGAACACAAGTAACTAAGATACAAGGGAAAAGACAGTAAGTGCTGTGAGTAATTTAAAGAGAGCCAGGAGGAAATAAGGGAAAGTTTCATGAAATTTTACTTCAAAAGACAAAAAATAAGACATAATCCATTCCAGGCATATAGACAGCAAGAGCAAAGGCAGAGAGACAACAATATCAGAGAAAAAAATAGTATAGTTTAGTTGGAACGGAACATATAGGAAGAGAACTAATTGGGATAAGGGTGGATAAGTAATTTGAAGTCAGATTGTGGAGGGCCTTAGGTATCGGCATCAGAAGTATTTCATTTACCCTGAAGTTAATGGGAAGACACTGAAATATCTGAATTAAAAAATGTTATGGTCATCGCAATGCATTAGATTGATTACTTGGGCAGCAATGTGAGAATTAGATTGGAAGCGAGTCTACAGAAATACTCTGGGTAAGGATAAACTAGATCTAAACTAGGTTGGTGAGTGAATTGAAAAGATGAGGCAGCTACAAAAGGAGCAACTGTACAATGACTAATTGATCACATTTTAAGGAAAGTAAATGAAGAAATGTGGGAGAGGGGACCCTCTCAGCTGCTGAAGGAAGGGAATGTATCCCTTTCAATATCCCATTGTACTCCATGACCCAAGGCTCATACTTCAGACCTCTATCCCTATCCTATAGGCTTAAACTTCTGAAATTACCCAACATTGGGAAACAGTCAAGCTTCAGGGTTTTATGTCCCCATAAGAAAGACCTGAAATGTCAGCTTCTAGGAGCAGGGTACTGCCTGATTCATGTGATCTTTATCAGAGTTCCCACCAATCTATGTAGTTGTCAACTCCATTTCCTCTCCCCAGGGTAGGATGAGCTACCCTGAGCAGTATAGTCCACCTTTATGAAACCAAACCACAAAGACATTCATTCAAGAAGTCAGATCATGGCTTCTCTTTGCCCATCAGAAAAGATCCATAGGGGCAGGTTTTCTTAGGAAATATACCCCATCACCTCCTAAGTGACACTTTAGATCCTACTGGACAGAAGACTTGCTCAGACAGAAGAAAGATAGGTGTCAAGCTCACACCTTAATATAGAAAACCCTAAGCACACGCTGTCGGATCTGCTGGTCTTTATCCCATAGACGAGGGGTTGAGTGCTGGAGGCAATAGGAGGTAGAGAGTGGCTAGCAGGACGTGGACATTGTGGGGCACGCTGTGACCAAAACGATGAGTAAGGAAGGAAAATATCCCAGGAACATAGAAAACTAGGATGACGCAGATATGGGAGCCACATGTACCAAAGGCTTTGAGTCGGGCGTCACGGCCAGGGACCCTCAGGACGGCAGAGAGAATGAAGGAATAAGAGATGCCAATGGCGAACACATCAAATCCCACCACCAGGAGTGCTACCACTAGCCCATATGCACGATTCACAGTGGCATCTGAGCAGGCCAATTTCACCACAGCCATGTGCTCACAGTAGGCATGACTAATGACCACATTTTGACAGAAAATAAGACGGCCCATCAAAATTGGAAAGGGTATGAGGAGAAGCAGCCCCGGACCAGCACCACCATTCCAATATGCCCAATGACCTTTGTAGTGAGGATGGTAGTGTGGTGCAGGGGTGACAGATAGCCACATAGCGGTCCAGGGCCATGGCAACCAGCACACCTGACTCCATGGAAGAGAATGCATGGATAAAAACATCTGGGTGAGGCAGGTAGGGTACCATATCTCACAGGAAAGGACATAAGCACAGCCAGGGCCTTGGGTGCTGTGGATGAGGCAAGGATGAGGTCAATGGCAGCCAGCATGGCCAGGAACAGGTACATTGGTTGATGGAGTGATGTGTCAGTTCGGATGATGAGGAGAATGGTGACATTGCCCACAAGAGCAAGAAGGTACAGGCTCCCCAAAGGAAGTGCAATCCAGTGTTGACTTTCTTCCAGACCTGGGATGCCCATCAGATAGAAAGAAAAAGTAGACAGTCCCCAGCTGGAGTTTCCAAGACCTGCCACAGTAGATGCATACTGGATAGTTTGAAGATGGGAAGGAAGGGGAGGAGAAACTGTTTTATAACCTCCCCATCTATGATTAGATGCCATTCTGTCCATACACCTGTTTGCCACCATTTTTTAAAAAGTGGAAACAAACAAATAATTTCAAGGGTAAACAAAGTCAAATATAAAGAAGTTCAATTTGGCAGCAAGAACTGAAAGGGGAAAAGATGAAAAACTGAGAAAAAATAAGAAGTTTTATTCCATGGATATTATTTCAAGTGGAGACAGAGAGAACTCTGTGTCTGGGATGACATTGGTGGAGTCCTGCCTGGAGACTGTGGATTTGAAACCATAAAATGTATTGGTTAACCTCTGCAGAATTATAAGAAGAAGAGGATCAGCTCCTCTCTATCATCGCAATAGATAAAGCAAGAGGAAACTGGCATAAGCTGCAGTAGAATATTTTGTGGTTAAATAATAAAAATAATTTCTTCACAGTCTTTCTTCTTCAGCATCTTTTATTTGGGTTGAGATCATCAACATCTTTCCAAGAACCCAGATTTATAACCTTAGAACCTGATTCTTCATTTTCTCATCCTTATGCCCAGTCAGTTGCCTAGTTTTCTCAATTTCTACCGCTATAACACTTCATATAGCTTTCTCATTTTCTGTATTCATACAGTTGTCATCCTGGTTCAAGTCTTCATTCCCTCTCACCTGGAAATATGCAAACTGGCCTAGCTGAGTCTATTCTCTCCTTTCTCCAATCCATCCTCCAAAATCAGCTGAAATTATCTTTGTAAAATTCAGGTCTGAGCCATGTCACTTCCCTGATCAAAACTTTTCCAAGTTCCAACCATTCTAGAAAACAGTTTACAATATACTAAGAAAGTGAATTTTTAAAGAGAGCCTAAAATATCTACATTCTCTGACATAAAGACATCCATATACTCCAAGGATGCCAAAGATTTTTTTTAAAAAGCAAAGACCTCAAATGCACCAATCATCATGAATTCATTAAATGCATCTAATATTAAGATTGCTTTTGAAACATACCTTCCACTCTTAAGTCTCCAAGATGCAGAATGGGAAATAAGTTGTTGAACATAACCAATGTGAGAATTTGTTTTGTTGAACTATATACATTTAATGAGAATTTTATTTTTTGATTGTTCATTTGGAAGTGAAATAGTAGTAAGAAAAGTAAATAAATGCTTATAAAAATAAATAAATATATCTAGTATGAGCCAAGCACTCATATAATAGATACAAAGTCAAAAGTGAAATATTCCTGCTCCCAAGGAGTTATTGTAGGGAAGATACCAAGTGCATAATCTAGGTACATTCAAAAAAAATTTTTAATTCAAAAGATACTAGTGGCTGAGTGAACCAAGAAAGGCTTCAAGTGCAGATTGCACTTGAGCAATGCCTTAAAGGAAATTAAAGACTTTGATATGGAGATGAGAAGGGAGCAGAAACCAGGCATGGAAACAACAGTGCAAAGACATAGAATGGAGAACAGAGAGCTGCATGTGAGGATAGTTATGAGGCCCGATTTGCTGAATTAGACAGTGCATGAAGAAGAAGAATAAATAATAAGGCTACAAAAAAGTTGGAAGTCAGTTTGTAAAGAACCTTAAACACGCCCCCCCAAAAAAAAGACTTTATGTTTGATACTAATAGCAATAGAGAGCCATAGAACATAATTGAATAAGAAAGTGATAAGGTCAGACCTACACTTTAAGAAAATAGCTCTGATGTCTATAAGAGGAATAGACTGGAATGGAAAGAAAATAGACTTAGAAAAGACAATTATGAGGACATTTCTGTAAACTAGTGAAATATGATGAGGATCTGAATGAGATGGGGATTGTATAAATGAAGATAAATGGGAGAGATTCAAGAGATATTGGAAGAGAGAAATGATATGGTGTAGTAACTAACTATTGTCAATCACAGGGTGAGTGAAGATTGGAAGTTTAGGATGACACTAAGACTGAAAACCTGGGTAATAGAAAGTTGGGAAGAGGTGTGTATTTGGGAGGAAAGAAGAGCTCAGTTTGGGCATAGTGACTTTGAGATACAGAAAATCTAGTTCAAAATATTCATTAGATGTTTGATGATGGAAGGCTGAAGATTAGAAAAGAAACAATCAGCAGAAATCATAATGTCTGCTATTGAGTTAAAGTGGAAAGAGGAGAGAAAAGCCCAGAAAGGAATCTTCTGATATGTCCTGTAATGGATGATTATGTAGTAAAGAAGACTGAGGGGAAAAAACAGTCAAGAGGAGAAAAAAAAAGCAATGCCATAAAAAACCAAAAGAGAAGAGATTAAACAGAAGGAAAGAGGGTAATCAACATTGTCAAGTTCATCAGTGATATCGAGAAAGATGAGAATTTAGAAAAGGTCATCACATTTCATAACAAGGAAATATGGATAATTTCAGAGAAAGAAAATTTTTGATTGAGTTTTGGTTGAATGCAATGATGCAAAGGACTGAGAAGTGAGAAGAAAAAGTGAAGGTAACCAGTGTAGAAAACTGTTTTCTAAAAATTTGATAAATGAAGATAAATATATGTAGATAGTTATTGATAATAGTGTGGGCTGGTGAGAGTTTTATGTATAAGAGAGACTTAAACATGTTTGTAGGCAACAGAAAAAGGAGTCAGTGGATAAAATTTTGGAAGTTAAAGAAAGAAATGATTGTGGGATCAATTTGCCAGAGAAGAGACAATGACTCATAGACAGGAGTTGCCCTAGGTAAAGAATAAAGTCAACTGTTCTTCAGGAACTAGAATAAAGGAGAGAACTGGGAGAAGAGATGCTCTCAAGGAGTTGTAAGACATAAAAGAGAAAAAAGGAAAGTCAGAAGTGAGTGAAATCTAATTTCTTAGTGATACTATCAGTAGAAAGGATCCTTAGTTATGAGAGGGAAGGAAAAACAGAATCTCATAAATGAATAGACTCTCTTTTTGGTAAAATTTAGGGTAGGATCCATAGATATAATGGATAACTAAAGATAAATGGATAGACTAACAGCCAACATCACTGCCGCCACCTATTAATTCACCTAATTGCTCGCTGCTCTAGCACTGATATCTATTAACATTGTATTATCCTCAATTACACTCATCATCCTTTTCCTTCTTACCATTTTAGAACTGGCGTAGCTATGATCCAGGCCTACATCTTCACTCTACTAGTAAGCTTGTCCTTACATGATAATACATAATCATATATTAAGATTGTCGCTGTATGATGACACCTAATGACCCACCAAACTCATGCTTACCACATAGTAAACCCTAGCCCATGACCACTGACAGGAGCAATATCAGCGCTCCTCCTTATTCAGGAATAATCATATGATTCCATTTCCACTCTACGCTACTCCTATTTATAGGGATTTCAACAATACTCCTAACAATATACCAGTGATGATGAGATATTGTACGAGAAGGAACCCATCAAGGACATCATACCCCTGTAGTCCAAAAAGGCCTACGCTACGGCATAGTCCTTTTCATTACATCAGAAGTTTTCTTTTTCCTAGGCTTTTTCTGAGCTTTTTACCACTCAAGCCTATCCCCAGCCCTTAGAACTAGGAGGCTGTTGACATCCCATAGGAATTCACCCCCTTAACCCACTGTTAAACACAGCCATTCTTCTAGCTTCAGGTGTCTCTATCACCTGAGCACATCATAGCCTAATAGAAGGTGACCGCAAACAAATAATCCAAGCCTTAACAACTACTATTGCTTTAGGTTTATATTTCACAATTCTCCAAGCTACAGAATACTATGGAGCCCCATTTACTATCTCTGATGGCATTTACGGGTCAACATTCTTTGTAGCAACTGGCTTTCATGGTTTACACGTAATCATTGGCTCCTTGTTCTTAATCGTTTTCCTCCTTCGACAACTCTTCTACCATTTCACATCTACACACCACTTCGGATTTGAAGCTGCAGCCTGATACTGCGACTTTGTAGATGTGGTATGACTATTTCTATATGTCTCCATCTACTGATGAGGCACATAACTTGCCATAGTTAAATTACAGGTTTAACCCCTGTATATCTTATCATGCCATATCCTATACAGTTGGGCTTTCAAGATGCTACCTCCCCATCATAGAAGAACTCATATATTTTCATGACCACACACTCATAATCGTCTTCTTAAATAGCTCCCTAGTACTTTATGTGCTAATTCTAATGCTTACAACAAAAGTAACACATACCAGTACTATAGACGCCCAAGAAGTCGAAACTATTTGAACAATTATACCAGCAGTCATCCTAGTCCTAATCGGCCTTCCTTCCCTTTGTATTCTTTATATAATAGATGAAATTTTCAACCCTTATGTTACAGTTAAGGCCATGGGGCATCAATGGTGCTGAAGCTACGAGTACACTGACTACAAGGATTTATCCTTTGACTTATATATGGTACCAGGCCAAGACTTAGCCCCGGACAATTATGACTACTAGAGGTTGACAATCAAGTAGTTCTTCCTATATAGAACTTCCAATTCGGATGCTAATCTCATCAGAGGATGTACTCCACGCATGAGCAGTACCTTCTCTAGGGCTAAAAGCAGATGCTATCCCTGGATGATTAAATCAAGCCACTCTAACCTCCACTCACCCTGGAGTTTATTTTGGTCAATGTTCAGAGATTTGTGGCTCTAATCACAGCTTCATGCCTATTGTACTAGAAATGTCGACCCTAAAATATTTTGAAAACTGGTCACACATAGCAATTTAAGAAACTTAAGCAAAGAAAAAAGGTTTGAATACTAACATATTTAGAGCAGCACTTTTGTCCCAGCAAAGAATTCGAAGCAAAGTACGTGCTCTAAAAGCTAAGTAGTAACTAAATAACTTGTACATCTAATGTATAATAATGTATAAATATAATAATGTATTGCAATGTAATGATACTGTAACAATAATGTAGTACTGCAATGTAATAATAAGATATTACTATACTGTAAGAAATCGATATAAAGAATGCAGATTATCATGGAAAGACTTATATGTAAAGGAAAGTTCAGAGAACCAGGAAAAGAATTACTATAAACAATGTAAATGAAAAGAACAACAACAAATCTAAATGCTGTGTAGCTATAATGAGCAAGCTTGATCTTTAAAAATAGATGTTAAAATGGATCTCTGCCTTTTCTTTACAAGGATGAGAAATAATGGATTCAAAAAATATCTGTGGGCCAAATTCCATTGATATGTAAGTTTAATAAAAATCATTATTCTCTCTTTCTTTTTAATTTTTTGTTATAAAGTAGCCATAGATTTGCAAATCAAAGAGATACAAAATTAATATAAATAATTTTAAACCCTCTTTCAAGAATGAAGTATAAACAATTCCCCCAATATTTAAGTATCTCTATAACTTGTTTTCAACCTGCCTTTTTCATAGCATTCCTCTTCACATTATCTTCCAGACAAAGTAAACAACTGTTTCTCAACTTTGACATTTTATGTACTTCCTCTATGTATCTGTACAAGCTATGGTCCATTCCTGGAATGAACTCCTAACTTTCTTTTCAGAAGAAATACCATTTCTTTGAACTTTGTTTCTGCCTTCCTTCTCAACTGCCTAACTATTGTTCTCGTGATCATCAAATTATCCTGTATTAACTTATCTATTTCCATTTCATCTTTCCTCCTCCCCAAACTATCACCTTCTCTCTACAATAGGAAATAGCACACATATTGCTCCAGGAAAATCCTGGCTTCGAAGCCTATTTGCTTACTTTCTTTCTCAGCTCAGACCACAAGAACTGACTGGAGCCTGGGAACTATGCCATTCATTTTAATTCAATCTAATAAATATTTGTTAAGCACCTACTATGTTCCAGACCTGGACAATAGATTCAAATCCCAAAGTGAAAACAGTCACTGCACTCAGTTCATATTCTGCTGAGAAAATGAAAACAAAACAAATAAATTAATACAAAATATGTGCAAATTAAAACAAAGAAACTTGGAGACATTACTAAGTACTGGAGGAACAGAAAATATCTCATGGAGGAGGTAGCACATGAATTGAAACTTAAAGCAAGTAAGGATTTCTATGGATTGCATTCAGATGTGGAGAATGACCTGTATAAAGTCATAGAGTTGAGAGGTGGAATGTTGTGTATAAGGGACAGCTAAAGATCTATTTTTATTGGAATGGAAAGCGATATAGAAGATATATAATCTTGAGATAATGTAAGATATATGATATGATAAGACATAACATATTGACAGGATATAATGTAGTACACTCTTGAGATATCATTTTATATCTGCCTAATTGGTAGAGAAGAAGTGGAAAAATTGGTATACTAATTCATTTTAGTGGAATTGTGGAATGATCCAACTATTTTGGAGAATAATCTGGAATTATGTCCAAAGAGTTATTAAACTACCTATACCCTTTGATTCAGCAATTCTACTATAGAGTCTATTTCCAAAGATGATTGTGGAAAAGAAACAAACTTGCATTATCTGGAATATTTATAGCAGATCTCTTTGTAGTAACAAGAACTGGAAATTGCAGGGATGCCGATCAACCAGGGAATGGCTAAACAAGTTATAGTATGTGATTGTAATAGAATACTACTGTGATATAAGAAATTATGACTTCAATAGTTTTATAAAAACATAGAAACACTAGCATGGAATAACAAAAAGCAAAATGAATAGAACCAAGAAAATATCTGTATACAGTATAAGCAATACTGTTTTTAAAATTACTTTGAGTGAATAAATTATTTTGTCTGTTTTAATACTCAAATCACCTATTAAAGACATATTTAAAAAGACATTATCTGTACTCAGAGAAAACTGATAAGTAAAAGTTTGTATAGAATAATTTTACATACATATGCCTATTTGTGTTTAATGGTAACCATCTCTAGGGCAGGAGAGGGAGAGGGACAGTGGAGAAGAGGAAAGAGGGACAAAAAAAGAATTAACCATGGTAATTTTGTTGTGTATTTGAAAGGAATAACAAGTTGTGCATCATACATTAACAGTTTCAATATTCAATAACCTTTTTATTGTACTCTTTTGGAAATGCTTTTTTGTTCCGTAAATTTAAAAAAATAAAATAAAGAGAAAAAGAAGGTGAATATAGGAAAATAAAAGGAAATGACTAGAAAGATAGGTCAAATTTATATTGTAGAGCTCTATCTTTAAGGACCAAGATGAGAATGTGGTATCTTATGCTAAAGGAAATAGGAAGTAATTAATTTTTTTAGTAGAAATAAGACATGGCCAGGCAGTCTGTGTTTTAGGAATATCAATTTGTGAAGAATGGATTAGTGAAAGAAAAAAACTGGAAGACTAGGGACCAATCCAGATGCTACTGCAATAGTCCAAATAAGAATCCATGAAATTGAGGAAGTAAAAAGAAAGGGGTATGTGTGTGTGTGTGTGTGTGTGTATGCGCGCGCGCGTGATAGATATTGCAGGTAGAATAAATGAGATTTTGCAAGTTATTGAATATAGGAAAGAGGAGGAAGGAAAAGGAAACATGGATCATGATTTCAAAACTTTGAGTCCAGGTGATTGGAAGAATGATGATGCCATCAATAGAAACAAGAAAATTTTAACAAGGGATGGATGAAATAATGCTATCACAAAAACAGGCATTGAGCAGAAGAGAAGGAGAAGAAGGGATAGACAGAGACAGTGGAGGAGAAAGAAAGAAGGGAGAAATTGATAGATCAACAGAAAGAGATAGAATGGTGCAGAAATTGTGAGAAACACCAAGAAAATACAAATGAGTGGCATACTACTTTCCCTCCTGGCCGTGTTGTCTAAAACTAACAAAAGGACTAAGGAAGTAACTCTCCTTTAACCTAAAACTTTATTTTTTATATTTATTCCTATGTCCTAACTCTCTTCATTCCCCTTCCCTGAATTATCAACTATATAATACTATTTAAAGTAGAAAACCATTGTTCCTGAGGTATACTGGACACAAAATAAGTGGGTCAGCTAATTTCAGAGATTCATCAGAGTCACAAAGTCTAGGTGTCTACAGAAACACCTAGGAGAAGAGGACACAGAGGAGTGAGGGGGAGAAGGATGAAGATGAGGTGGAGAGAGAGAAGAGGAAAGAATGAAGAAGGAAGAGGAAAGAAAGAAGAGGGAGGAGAGAAGAGATAAAGTTCTAGTACTCTGGGATTCTTGCTAAGGGGCAAAATCCCCCTTAGCTGTAGAAGCCAAACAGTGGGGAAATTTCAGTACAAGGATGGGTGGAAACTTAGGCATGAAAAAGAAGAAATGTTTCAATTTGTGGAAACTGTTCAATAGTCACCTCAGCAACTCTACCAGGTTCCTATTTTTAACTCCTAGATAGTTTCCATGACTACTTAATCTTTAGTCAGGTACCATAATATCTTGCATCTTTTAGAAGGAAGGAAAATACTACTGGAATATCTCTAGTTCGGTAAAAATCAATCAGGTACCATAATGTCTTTCATCTTTTAGAAGGAAGGAAAACACTACTGGAATATCTTTAGTTCAGTAAAAATCATGATTCTTCTCCCCAGGGACAGAAGGGTATGGTTTTAGGGAAATTCGACTTGGATCAGTGTATCTGAAAACTACTCCAGCCCTTTCCCTCCCTTCTTTATCTCCTAAGATAAACTGGTTAGGGATAGAACTCTCTTTTTTGCCTCTTTCTGCAAAGATGACTTTTCTTTCTGCTTTCCACGAACTCCTCCTGTTTCTAAGTCGAATCAGTTCAAGAAGGAAAAATGAGGCATGGAATCAGAGTATATGTTATGTTATATTGGAAGGAGATGAGAGGATGGGGAGGAAATGAATCTGAAAGATGTAAAACTGGAAAAAATGTTGGAATT
Source organism: Sarcophilus harrisii (assembly GCF_902635505.1). Classification (NCBI taxonomy): domain Eukaryota; kingdom Metazoa; phylum Chordata; class Mammalia; order Dasyuromorphia; family Dasyuridae; genus Sarcophilus; species Sarcophilus harrisii. The sequence goes on from NC_045428.1 coordinate 536,359,767, forward strand.
CTCCTCTTCCATCCCTTTCTTTTGCACAGGAGGAAAGAGAAACCACAAAGTTAAGCTCAGAGCTTACTTTGTGCTGAGTTACTGATGCATACCACAGCTGGTAAACAGTAGAGCTGAGTTACTGATGCATGTGATGATAGGCTCACAAAAATAGTTATCTTTTCCCCGAGCTATGCTTATAAAAAGCCCCATATTCAGCATTTTTCCATCGGTCATATATATGACAGGACAGATCAGATAAAGATAAAGACACAGAATGTTAAGAATGGAACAGATAATAGAAATCAACTAACTGAATCTCTTCACATTGCAGAAGGTAAAAGTGAAACTGAGGAAGGTTAAATGATTTTCCCAAAAACACATAATGAAATATGCTATATACCTCTTCCCAAATAAATGACGAGGAGGAAGAATAAATTCTGTGTCAGTTCCATGAAAAGCTGGCCAAACCTTTCAATTTTCAACATTGGAGAGTGAGTAGAGATAATGGTACTACTAGAAATTCATGTCAAAATAGATAGGGAAACTCAATAGTTCAGTAATCAAAGGAAATCCCAATAAACTTTGTATGGAAAATGCCATCTGCATCCAGAGAGAGAATTACAGAGATTGCATGTACACATGCTATGTTGACTTTCTCTTTATTCTGTTTTTTTTTCTCTCTCGTAGTTTTTCTTTTGTTTTGAGTTTTTCTCTCAACATGATTCATTCATAAGGAAACATGTTTTTAAAAAATGAATGTACATATGTAACCAATTAAGAAGTTATTTTCATAGACCACACAAGAAGCCATCAAGTTGTGGAAGTGGAAAAAATAGATAGTATGTGTGGACAGACCTTGTATAGCTAGAATCAATAAGATTTTGCAACTTATTGAATTATAAGGGAGAGAAAGAAAGAAAAGAAACATGGATCAGATTTCAAAGTTTTGAGCATGGATGACTGGAAGAATGATGATAACATCAAAAGAAATAGGAAAAGTTTTAAAAAGAGATGGGTGGAGTAATCTATTTTTAATTACTTAATTATTTTTAAATAGGTAGGAAGGACTGTGAAGAAAAGTTGTTGACAAATGAACATATGGAAAGAGAGGAATAGATGGATATGAGAGGAGAAGCTCTGACTGAGCAGCCTATGGCAAAGCCCAAAATTGCAAAGATCCTCAAGTCTAAAAGTAAATGGAAAGGAAAACAAGAATCTTAAAATATTACCCTACTGTCATTTAACAGCTTTCATCGAAACCTGGGGTTTACAAGTGCTGCAACCTATACTTACCCTAGAAGGAATATTTGCACTAATTATGCTATGCAATCAAACATGTAGCCAGGTTTAAAAGGTATGGACAAGAAGTCTAGGAATAAAGAATATATTAACCTTGTGTCTGACCCCCAGGAGAACCATCCAGAAGGCTATCATACCTCTCAAGGAATGAAGATTATCTCATGGTAAAGGCAGAAGTCCCTGTGCTGTTATTTTTATCACCACCACTCCCCAAGGGCTGAGCAAGGTAGAATTCCCAGCAGGAACACCAGGGAGGGTGGTGCTTCACACTCATCTACTCAAATTCGTGGCTTAGTGCTCAGCTAGAGTCACTGACTCATCTCTCAATTTCTAAAAATGCAAACCCAATAAAGTAATAATTAAAAAGATAAGAAAACTCTAAGCTATTTATATCTTCATATGTACTCTGCCTCTGACTCTCATAGGTACATTTAAAGAGGGTTGTGTCCATTCATCCTGGGTTGGTCCAACCTTATATCAGCATTTCCAAGGCATAGGATCCCTGGAGATGTAGTTTCCACTCATTCTTGAAGCACGAACTAAAAAATCTGGATTACAGAGACTTTCCTAGAACTGGTTCACTGGTAAAGACCTTCCCTGTCTCTTTCCTCCACTTCCATTGTCTACTACAATTGTGGTACAAGGTAAAAAAAGAAAAAAATCTGGAGTCAGAAAAATCTAAGTTAAGATCTTACCTCAGACATTTAATAACTGTGAGATCTTGGGTCAGTTATTTAATTTCTCTAAATCCCAGTTGCTTCAACTGTAAAATGAAAAGGTTGACCTAAGATGGCCCCTGAGGTCCTTTCCAGCCCCAGGGCTATGATTCCATAAACCAGATCCCACAAATTCAGTGCCAGGAAAGGATAAGGAATCCAGTCAGGACCAGCCCTCAGAAAATCCCCCAAATTAGTAAAATATGTCCTTTGAGGCACTTCTGTACCACATTTATCCTTTCCTTTATCCATCTATCACTCCTCTCCTCTTCCTCTGCCTATTTCTGTGTCACTCTCCTACAACCTTTTCCCCATGATGCACTCCTTCCTTTGTTTCCCAGGTTCAATCCCCCCAAATACTCCTCCCAATCCAGAGCTTTTTACAATCCTCTTAATATACATATCTTTCCCCTCTCAATAGTCTATTTTCCCTTCCCTCATTCCAAGGACATAGTGTGCCTTCTCCCATCTCTGGCAAACTTTCTTCTTTGTTGTTTTGAATTGTAATTTATATTTGAGACATAATCTATCCCAGGGGTACTGGTATATCAATATTTTACCCATCAAGATCCAAAAGTCTTCAAAATCTAAAAGAGTAAATATACTACTTAGGCAACATAAGAGGTAGGAACTAATATTTAAGCAGAAACCCTATCACAACACATCACCCAGACAGCTGCTTATCCCAGTATAAATCTTATATCCTGTATATCCATCCTGTATAGGATCTTGGGTTCCAAAGCAGGTCCTGGCTTGATAAAACCTTAGCCTTGATCCTTAATAAGGACCTAATAGGTCCTGAGCTATTCAATGACTAGGGATCAGGCTGGCCTATGTAGCTTTTTTCCTTATTTCTCTATTGTCTACCATTGTGCCTGGTACAGAATAGATATTTACTAAATGTGTGACTTTTGATTAATAACAGAAAGGCCAACATTGAAATCATGATATTAATGCTATTAATCTATTGTTAGTTACTTCAGTGGTCATAACAATGAACCACAGCAGGAACCATTCATGGCAGTGAACTCTCAGAGTCACTCAGGTCCTTTTTCATTTAAGAAACAAGAGCCTTGGAAAATTTATATCTAGTTTCAGAGGTGGAAACTAGATAGCAGGGTGAAGTCAGGAAATTGCTTGAGCTCTCTCAGTTTCCCTCAAAAATCATATGAAAATAAGCCTCTGAACTGAATCTGATGGAATGAAACCACTCTCCAGTTCAAGATAGATTAAAAGTTCTTCAAGAAATATCAATCTCACTGGGATGAAATGTGTGTCTAACCCTATTCAGACAGTCTTGGAAAGGTAGTGAGAGGGTCTTAATCACAGCAGATCAGCAGGTGAGACTCTTGGTTCTGGCTCAGTAACAGAGCAGACTAGAGAGGCAGCCTCCAGTCTCAGGTCAGAAGACAAATTTTGGGAAACTAGCCATTTTGTGGATAGAGCAGACAAAGCTACCCTCTACAAACACAAGAGGCCCCTATGTTTAAAGCCAAGGCTCAGAGCTGCACAGGAAGCTTGGGACAATGTCCCCTTTACCCTAAAGCAGAGCTCACCCCAAAAGTCACAAAAGAGAAAAATACAAAAGAGAGGGAAAGAAAATGAGCAAGAAACAGAGAAACAAGAGCCTCGGAATTACTTAGCCTAAGTAGGGGATTGTGAAAATGAATAAGAATTGATCTGAATTTCTAGTCATAAATCAAATAAAAGCTTAACTGAGGGATTCACAGTAGACAGTGGAAGACAGAGAACTTTAAAAAAAAAAAAACAAATGTGATCTCAGTTTAGTAACCTGTTACCTTTGTGAGCAGCTTGGCTGTAGAGGGGCTTCCTAAGTACTAGCAAAGAGCTAGAAGCAGAAAATAATTTTATCTGGTGATGCAATCCATCACCAGAGAAGAAAGATCTCTACAGCATGGTATCACCAATTGACTGACAGACAGAGTAACAGGTACCCTGAAAATTACACCTCAGACTACAATTAAGTAACACGGTGGATAGAGTTCTGGGTCCGAAGTAAGGACCAAAGTTCAAATGCAGTCCCCAATATTAATTGGGCAGTTTACTTAACTCTGTTTTCTTCTGTTTCCTCATCTATAAAATGAGCTGAAAAAGGAAAGTTCAAATCACTCTAGTCTCTTTGCCAAGAAAATCCCAATAGTGTCATGAAGAGTTGGACACTACTGAAACAACGGAAAACTATAACTGAAGTCTAGTAGAAGGTTGAAAGAATGGATTGAAAAGATCTGCAATGGTCCCTTGTGAGATACTGGCTTATTGCCTTCATTACTAACCCATCTTCACAACTACTACCTGTTGGAGGTGACTACAGAATGTAATTGGCAGAATTATGGCCCTCTCCTGCAAGAAAAATGCACATGAATGTAAGTTCATAGACAGTATGTGTTGGGCAGAATATTAGATGGGTCTTAAAGAAAGAAGATGAATGAAGTTTTCATGAATGAGTTTCTTTAAATGAGTCTCCCTAACTCCAGACCAAGCTCTCTCCACAGTACTACCTAGCAGTGCACCTAAACAATTGGGTTTGGGATTTGAAACATTGTTGAAAATTGATATGGGGCCAGCTTTACAGAAATGGCACTAGGGGAGCAGTACTTTTACTACTTGTCTACTTGTACTTGTCTTGTACTACTGATCTAAAAGTTCTTTAGAGAGCACTATGGCCATTGGTGTTCATATTTGTTTGGAGACAGAGGCAGACCAGCATGAGAATAGTGGTGACTATGTAAGGATGATGCAGCTGGCCTGTATATTAGGAAGGAAAGTTCTAAAGTGGTCAGCAAGAGAGGCACTTTCTGGAATACTTGGTCACCCTGAAGAAAAGTAAGCTGTCCATAAAGTGGTTTCCAAGGTCTTGCACTTAAGGCAAAACACCAAAACTCAGATCTCTGAATTTGATTCAATAATAATTATTCATATCAAATCCTAGCTCTACCTCCTTGGAAAAATTAGATTTAGAAAGAAGGTAAAAATAACCTATGGGACATTGGACAAATCATTCAACCTTTCTGATCCTCACAGTCCTTGTTTGTAAAATGATGGAAATTGTGTTAAATTATTTTTAAAAAACCTTCTGCTCTAAATCTACAATCCTATGTTTTAGACAGAGACTTAGTTCTGCAAAGGAATCCATATATGTTATTTGAGAGGATTTCTTCAATACTGCCAAGATGTATAGAGAGAAGCTATTCTTGTCTCTATTTGGCAAATGAGAAGAAATTTATATCTAGATAGGGTAAGTGACTTGCCCCAAAAATTTGACTAGAAATTTTAAGTCAACTAGAACTAAAATTTGTTGACTCCTAGTCTAAACCCTAAATGCACACACTTCCATAGCTCTTTAAACTGATTGATTAATTATACCACATAATATTTGTGAACCAGGATAGAGATACAAGGCCTCAGGATAAAAATACATTTGGTCAAAGCTTCTTTATGTCTGACAGATATAGATTGTTTTGTATTTTTAAATATGCCATGTAATGGGCTGAAGTTTGAGTTGATGCACTGAGGTCTCAAGTACGTGAGGCTAAATAGTAATTGGGCTATACTCTATTAATATACATGATTGGATAAAGAATGGTCCCTGCCCACTCTCTGTGCAAGTCCTGATGTGTTGTACAGGAAATGACGATTTTGGTGGGTGGAGGCAGAGAGAGGAACAGGAAGAGAAGCTGGGAGAGATTGGGCCTGGGTTCTATTCTCTTGGCTGCTGGTCGTGTGGCTGCTGGTCTAGCTAGCTTCTTGACTCAGCTGCACACATTGCTATCGCCGATTCTCTTCCACCTCCGATCCTTCTTCACTGAGAATAAAGACTGATGATTTTCCCTAACCTGAACTCCAGACTCCTGCTGATTTTAAAAATACACGGTCTTCACACTGCCCTCTCTGCCTTATATTTATTCTCAAATATATCAGGGAGAGAGACAGGCTAAGTATTATTGTTCCAATTTTCCATAAGGAATTTATGGTTTGGTTTCTCCAGAAATTAAATATTCTGAGATATTTGAACATTAAACTATAGCTCTTGATATTTGTCATGCCTAGATCTGTTGTGATATATGGAACTTCCAAGCTTCTATTGTTGTCACTTACTTCTCGTAGATCTTATAAAACATGGTATTTCATAACTCTAAGGAATTTATAGCTAAATGGAAGGAAAATTGAATTCTTTTGAAAAGATACATAAAGGAGTTAGCTAAATTGTCTTTTATCATATTTTCTTTTATTATTATTATTATAGCTTTTTGACAAAACATATGCATGGATAATTTTTCAACATTGACCCTTGCAAAAACTTCTGTTCCAACTTTTCCCCACCTTCCCTCCACCCCTTCCCTAGATGACAGGCAGTCCCATACATGTTAAACATGTTAAAGTATATTTAAATACAATATATGTATACATATTTATACAAATATTTTGTTGCACAAGAAAAATTGGATTTAGAAAGAAGGTAAAAATAACCTGGGGAGAAAAACAAAAATGCAAGCAAAGACAGAAAGAGTGCAGATACTATGTTGTGGTCCACATTCATTCCCAGTATTCTTTTGCTGGGTATAACTGGTTCTATTCATCACTGATCAATTAGAACTGATTTGGATCCTCTCATTGCTGAAGATGGCCAGGTCCCCATCAGAACTGATCCTCATATAATATTGTTGGAAGTGTACAATGATCTCCTGGTTCTGCTCCTTTCACTTGGCATCAGTTCATGTCTCTCCAAGCCTCTCTGTATTCATCCTTCTGGTCATTTCTTACAGTAGAATAATATTCCATAGCATTCATATACCACAATTTACTCATCCATTCTCAATTGATGGGCATCCATTCAATTTCCAGTTTCTATCTACTATGAAAAGGGCTGCCATAAACATTTTGAACATACAGGTCCCTTTCCTTTCTATATCTCTTTGGGATATAAGCCTAGTAGTAACACTGCTGGATCAAAGGGTATGCACAGTTTGATAACTTTTTGAGCATAGTTCCCAATCACTCTCCAGAATGACTGAATCCATTCACAACTCCACCAACAATGCATCAGTGTCCCAGTTTTCCCACATCACCTCCAACATTCAGCATTATCTTTTCCTGTCATCTTAGCCAATCTGACAGGTGTAGTAGTATCTCAGAGTTGTCTTAATTTGCATTTCTCTGATCAATAATGATTTGGAGTACCTTTTCATATGACTAGAAATTGTTTCAATTTCTTCATCTGAAAATTGTTCATTTCTTTTGACCATTTATCAATTGGAGAATGGCTTGATTTCTTATAAATTAGAGTCAATTCTCCTTATTTTGGAAATGAGGCCTTTATCAGAACCTTTAACTGTAAAAATGTTTTCCCATTTTATTGCTTCCCTTCTAATCTTGTCCGCATTAGTTTTGTTTGTACAAAAGGTTTTAACTTGATAAAATCAAAATTTTCTATTTTGTGATCAATAATGACCTCTAGTTTTTCCTTGGTCACAAATTCCTTCCTCTTCCACAGGTCTGAGAGAAAAACTATCCTATGCTCTTCTAATTTATGTATGATCTTATTCTTTATGCCTAAATCATGAATCCATTTTGATCTTATCTTGGCATCTCAGTGTTAAGTGTGGGTCAATGTCTAGTTTCTGCCATACTAATTTCCAATTTTCCCAACAGTTTTTGTCAAATAGTGAATTCTTATCCCAAAAGTATGAGTCTTTGGGTTTGTCAAACACTACATTACTATAGTTATTGACTATTTTGTCCTGTGAACCTAACCTATTCCACTGATGAACTAGGAATTTCTTAGCCAATACCAAATGATTTTGGTCAGGTACAACTAGGCTGCCTTCTCTTTATCATATTTTCAAAAAGAACAGGAAATATCACTTCATGGGACATTTAATCCCATTTTACATATTACAGTGTTCATAACAAATATTTTAAGAAAGACCACCAAAATCTCTTGCAGGGGAAAAAGTAAAGAAACTCTTCAAATTAAAATAAAATCCTTAAGTCAAATCAATGTATACTTTGATATTCAGTGACTGGAATACAAATATGTGCATAGGAGAGGATGGTAAATAATATGCTGGAAATATGATTTAGCATAAACAAGTATTACAAATCAAAGGTTTGCAGTCTGTGCAGAAGTTTCACACAAAGGTGTTCCAGAAGTTTTTGTGTTGTTTATACCTTATTCAAGAAAACAATCCGGAAGTGTTATTCATAAGAACTAACAAATAGCATCAGACAAAAGAAATTTGTTCGGTTTTAATGTTTTTTCTTGAATTCATTCCCTTCATCACATGATCACACTACTAGAAGTTCTTATCACCTCTCATCTGGACTATAGCAATAGTCAGTCAGTCAATATATGTTAATTAAACACCAATTATATACCATATACTATGCTATGTGCTCAGAATACCCCCCAAAAAAGGCAAAGATTTGATTGGGACTTAAGGAAAGTCAGAGAAGTCAGTAGATACAGATGAGGAAGGAGAGCATTCCAGGAATGTAGTAGAAGAAAGACTCAGAGGGGCAGCTAGGTGGTGAAGTGGATAAAGGTAGAGCCCTAGACTCAGGAA